>NC_142952.1:14138496-14158496 GCF_046866305.1 Octopus bimaculoides
CAGTAATAGTTTCATGCCATGGAAACACAATAATTCAGTAGATTTAAATAACGTGCCTTATATCTCCAAGCTATTGAAACAATTCTTCAGACTTCCTCGGAGACACAAGGCATATTATACAAACCTGCCAAAGTACTGTGTTTTTACAGCATGAAACTAATAGTAGCTCATATTTAAATACTGTGTATATTAAATGATATTTATCTCTTACTAGATGGAGAACATTTTTTTGTTGATCCTACCTATATTGGAACAGTAAACTACATATGTGTGTGTGTGTGTGTGTGTGTGTGTGTGTATGTATGTATGTATGTATGTATTTATGTATGTATGTATATCAAATATGTGGTTCAAAGGTGGTACACAAAACAAAAGACAGAGAGGCGAGGGAACAAAAAGTAGGTGAATTAGTTTGATGTTTGGAAGGAATGGAAAAGTCTTTGATGTTTTGAGTCTATGCCCTTCAACAGAAAGAGATGAGAGGAAAACAATGGAGAGAGAGAGAAGGGGAGAGGGAGAGAGAGAAGGGGAGAGGGAGAGAGAGAAGGGGAGAGGGAGAGAGAGAAGGGGAGAGGGAGAGAGAGAAGGGGAGAGAGAAACAGGAGAAAATAAATGTGTCATAATTAATGGTTCCACATTTTGTAATGACCATTTGTATGTATGTTTGTTTGTATGTGTGAAGGCGCATGGCTCAATGGTTAGAGCGTTGGGCTTACGAACATGAAGTGAGTTCGAATCCCAGACTGGGTTGCATGTTGTGTTCTTGAGCAAGACACTTTATTTCACATTGCTCCAGTTTACTCAGCTGTAGAAATGATTTGCAACGTCACTGGTGCCCAGCTTAATTGACCTTTGCCTTTCCCTTGGATAACATCGGTGGTGTGGAGAGGGGAGGTTGGTATGCATGGGTGACTGCTGGTCTTCCATGAACAACCTTGCCTGGACTTGTGCCTTGGAGGGTAGCTTTCTAGGTGCAATCCCATGGTCATTGAATACAAGACAATGGATGAGACCCTAATATTCCTAGTTAGATAGAAACTGCGGGACCACATGGAGCTGTCCACCTGTGACTCCTATAATATGCGCAACTGAAACACCTATGAAGGGGCGTCCTATAGGATGACCTAGATGAGATGAGAACACCAACATCCTCTCAACGATTAGCCAGAGATGATTTTTAAAATGAGAATATCTGAAATAAACTCAACTGCTCTCACAAATGAGAATACTAAAAATTAAGTAAAAATACTAAAATTAAGTAAAAAAAGCAAGAAAAATAATCCAGAACCTTTGTCTGGTACTGGATCAATCCCAAAATCTAATCAGTTTGTGCTAGTCACAAGGCTAAATATTCCTGAAAGTTTCATCCAAATCAATCCAGTGGTTCTTGAGATATCTTATCTATGGACAAACAAGCAAACAAACAAACATGACTGAAAACAATACCTCTGCCTTCGCTAAGGCGAAGTAATTATGTAATTAAGTAATTATGACGATTTGAAGTGGGAAATATGAAGGTTGTGGTCAATGAGTAGATGAGATACCAATAGTAATTAGAAGTATCAACACTCAACTACCAACATGGCTGAAAAAGATTGGTGCAAGCGTGAAGGTAGAACACCTACAAAAATCAGCATTGGTTGGAACTGCAAGAATTCATTGCAGGGTTCTTGAAGCATCACCAGTAAACAAGTGTCACCTTAGCCTGCTGGCTGTGGACAGCTGACACTTTCCATCTTACCCAACAAAATAAGCTGTGAATTTTCATCACATAGTAATAATAATAATAATAATAATAATAATAATAATAATAATAATAATAATAATACCATTATTTGATGACAATCCCTGGCTTACCATTATTTGAGGATGATCCCTGGTTTATCATCATTTGAGTATGATCCCTGGCTAACCCATTATTTAAGAATGATTCCTGGCTTACCATCCATGCAAGAAGTGCAAAAGATTGTCTTAACTGGTTTGTCACACATATAGAGAAGAGCATTGTTGCTGTGAATTTTCTTTCCTTTTTCCCTTATCTTTTCTTTGTTTCTTTTTTCTACATTTTCTATTGTTTTTTTCTTCTTTCCTTTTTCTCTGTCTTTCTTCCCCATTTTTTCTATCACATGACTTTGTTAATGAACAACCTGATGTCTTTATTTTAATGGCCTACCAGTGTATACAGTGAGTTTCTTTGTCCTAGGTGTTGGGAAGACACTTGGCAAGAATTGGAAACAAAATTGAAAGAAGAGGATAATGATAATAACGACAACAACAACAATAATAATAATAATGATAATAATATTTTTTTCCTTTATTAGCCACAAAAGCTTGATGAAATACAAAAAAATAAACTTTCACGGGGGGTTACAAAGAAAGAAAGAGTGGAGTGCGAAAGACAAGTTTACAAATATGAAAGAGACAGTGTGAAAAATTTACAGTACATGAAAGGATGTATTGCAATTTTAAAAGTACATATATTTGCACAGAAAAAGATTAAAACGGATAAGCACACAATTTAATTAAAAGGAAATTAAATATAAAATATTACTTCTTAGTTTCAGTTTGAGTATTCCATGACCATGTCTGTTCACTCTTTCTCAAATGGCATATGAGTGCAACTGAGTGTACCAGTAAGTAATTTTTGAGACATTTGGTGTTGAAAAACTTCATCTGTGCAGTATGCTTTTTTCAGTTTGAGATAATGTCTTATTTTTATTTCTAGTACAAACCTGTCATCTGCATGCTGTTTGCATTGTAAACCTAAGTGCTTGTGTTTCATTATTTATTCTTCTCTCTTCATTCACGACATGTCAGTGAGACCATCTAACTTTCACCCTTTCTACTCATCAACCCAGAGAGGTAAATTATTTTACTCCTTCTCTCTCCTTCTTCCACCTGTCTCCTAGCAGTTACCTACAGATTAACACAACTACCTATGAAATGGACAACAGAATTTCTACTAATCTTTTTACTACAATAACTTGAAGCAATTATTTTTTGTTGTAACAGTTAAATAAAAACCGTTTCAACTATTATCTTACTTCTGTCATGTATCCCATGGACTTTGAAAACAACTAACATATCAATATATTCTTAGTGACTTGACATCTATCAAACATAGTTAAACTGAAACTCTTTTACTTCTTTACTTGTTTCAGTTATTTGACTGCGGCCATGCTGGAGCACCGCCCTTAGTTGAGCCTAGACTTACTTTGGTTTCCATCTACCAAATCCACTCACAGCACTTTGGTCAGCTCAGAGCTACAGTAGAAGACAATACACATACACACACATGCATATGCACACACACACACACACACACACACACACACACACACACACACACACAGATATATACAACCATGTACCCTGAGCCTGCAGATTGCTTGCAGACGCGTTATATAAATCCGCCTAATCTCAGTGTCTCTATTGCAAAAAACTATTTGTAGTTCTTATTTTAAATATTGTGTACATTAAATGATGTTTATCTCTCACTAGATGGAGTACTTTTTTTGTTGATTCTACAATAACAGAACAGGAAACTATATATATGTGCGTGCTTATACATATACATACATACATGCAACCATATATGTAGGCTATGTCATGTTTCTGTGGAAGACATCACGCATGTGATTAGCAGCTGTCCTAAAATGTCGACACAGTACTACCTCCCTATGCGGAATGATGTTATTGCTAAAACAATTTACAATGCCATCCAAAACAAAGACTGTTCTGAAATAAACTTAGAAAATCCCTCTGTTATGGAATACATTCATAAACACCAACTCAAGGAATACTAGTAGAATATTCCCATCAAAACTTCTATCAAATGTAAACATAACAGGCCGGATATTGTTGTTTGGGACAGAGGAGCAAAGGTGTGTACCAGCATAGAGGGCAACTCTATGTTGGTACATATAAATATCTCTGCAGATATAAAAATCTCTTTGAAAATCAAAGAAAAAGAGGATATCTATGGACAACTGCTTTGAAACCTCCAGCTTCTATATCCAGACTATGAATTCATATTCATACCAATAATAATTGGAGTACTAGGTTTTGTTAGTAAATGCTTAAAGGAGAATCTGGATAAACTGTGATTTCCAGAAAGAGAAATTGACCGGCTGATTCGTACATTACAAGTGCAATCTATGAGTGGAACAATAAAAATATGCAAGACTTTACTCAAGTTCCAAATGTGAATTTGTCTGTGTTAACTATATCCCAAAGATGGAGCCTTGTATCTTTGTTGGAAACCAGATCCCACCTCAGTGGAAGATTTATAATAATTAAAAAATAGAGAGACATGCATATGTACATACATATATACATACATGCATACATACATATATGTGTATATATATATATATATATATATATATATATATATATATATATATATATATATATATATATATATATATAATTGAAAACCAAGAGGGGAATGAAGATTTATTCACATCCAAAACTTTTTCATGAAAAATTTTCTACACCATAGATAACAATGACCAACATGTTTCTACTGCAGCAACTGCACATTTCTCTGCATGCAATTATGCATCTTAATTGCTGCAATATCATCAAGGGTCCATCACTTATGACATTCTCAAAGTGAACTAATTCAAACAAGCTTCCTGTGTTCGTATTCTGTTGAAGGTGATAGTGTTATGTTTTTTAAGCAAATTGAATTCTGGTCTTATAGTCACCTCTACTGGTATTACAGTTGAATCATGGTTCTACAATGTTCATTTATATTACAGTTAATGGTTGCAGTTTTGTTTACATTTTACTCTATGGAGTACATTATTTATTCAGAGGTATTTCATTTATTTTGGGTTTATACCCTCAATGAATATTATTGTTATTATTATTATAATTATATTTACTAGTATTATTTACATAAATATCATTAATTATCACAATCATTATTTTAACTAGTTTAATTACTATAGATGGTTATGTTTATTTAAATCGTTTAAATGTATATTTTGTCCAAAGTGGACATCTCATAGCCTGTTCCTGTCTAGTGTTTATAAAAGTAAATTTAGAAGTGAAAATTGGGTACATTTATTCCACACAAAAGTCACATCTATTATCACCTATTCTATAAGGTTTTGCCTCACTAATTATTTCCCAAGCAATGAAAAATACCTTGTTACTATATTTTAGTGCCCAAATTAGCTTACTAAGGCTGGTAGTATTCATTTTGATTCTACTTCTAAATGAACTTAAATGATTGGCTACTCTTTGCTTAATATAACATGAGCTAGCTCCTGTATAGAAATACTCTCTATTCTCTGAGGTAATTGCGCATTTGTATACAATATTTTTATGCCTACAATTAGACTTAAGTGGACAGACCCTGTTCCTTGCATAATTGCATTTAATAGTTCTTCTACTTCTATTAATAGTATCCACTTCATATTCTCTGGGTGTGATTTCTATATTTTCCTGTCTATCTTCTAAGTTATTAGTCATTTGCACATAGATAACATTCTGAGTACTGTGCTTTTTAGGATTCACATCTACTTCCAGGCTAATGGGGAAGTTCACTCGGGGCTCTTCTATTTTATTGGTTGTTTATTCATGCCGATATTGTTGCTATTATTGATCTATAATTATAATTCTGGTTACTATTATTGCTATTGTTCATATGGAAACTGTTAAATTTACTAGCGTTCTGTGCTGCTATAATTTGTGCTAAATGTTTGTTATAAAAAAAAAACTAATCTAAACCTATGCTTATTAAAAATTCTATAGTATTTACTGTTTTTTTTTAAAAATATTTAGTCAATGCTGAATAAAACATTTGTCAGTTATTTGTATAGTACTATTTACAGAGCTTATGTATTGTTTACCTCCCCTACCTGAATGGGACCTCTTAGTAGGTCCATTCACAGCTAAGCCACTTTGTACTTTATTTGGCACAGATTCATGTAAATCTCTTACTCTTCTTTTTGTTTCTAGGTACTCTATTGTTACATTCTAATTGCAAAGACTTCCTATCTTTAACTCTTCCTACTGTCGGTTCTTTTTGTTTAGTGATGCTCCTCATATTATGCATATTATTTTGATTATTATCAGAATGGTCCATTCCATTACTTCATCATCGTTTAATGTCTGCCTTCCATGCTAGCATGGGTTGGACGATTTGACTGAGGACTGGTGACCCAAATGGCTACACCAGGCTCCAATCTGATTTGGCAGAGTTTCTACAGCTGGATGCCCTTCCTAACGCCAACCACTCCGAGAGTGTAGTGGGTGCTTTTACATGCCAATTCAGGATTAGATAAAAAGAAGACAACAAATAGAAAATATGGCATACATATATACATATATATAATTCACAAAAACGTGTAGTAAATAAATCAATGCATTGAAACCTGTTATATTTATTAGACAAAAATAACAATTATCTGCATGGCTTCATGGCTCTCTCCAGACGACCGGGAAAACAAAATTGAAGGCTGCTTTCTTGCCATCAAACCATGCAGTTAGTCCATTGTAGTAGAGTTTACAACAGATGTGTGGGGCCCAGGATTTGTCCCGATCTCCAATTTCACAGTCAAGATAATGAAAGTAAGCAGTTCTCAGGAAGGAAGTAAATTGTTCGGTGCTGTGCAACTGTCGTGAAATCCCCACACATGCAGCAGAATGAATTTGCCTTTGTTGATGCATCCTTGGTGTTTTGAAGTGCCTGAAGCCATTGTAGAGATATGTATCATATGTGTTGCATAAATTAGGAATACAAAATAAAAATTGATCATATATATGGTTACGTGAATTGTCGCAAAACCATAATAATGTATATCTCAAAAACTAGAGGAGATGAGTGAAAACTGGTTTTGTATCTGAATTCAGCACCCCAAACTTAAGTTAGAACAATTATTTTTATGTTTGCCTCAATTTCTCTGCAAACCAGTGTCGTCATCGTTGGCGGCGGCAGTGTTGTTGTCATCGTCGTCATCATCACCATCATCATCACCACCACCACCACCACCATCACCACCGCCACTGCAAATCCCAAATTCTATTTAATTTGCTTTGCAGGAGTGACTGTTTTGATGACGGCACATCTTGTCCTAATGCTCGAAATGCGAAGTAGATAAAACAGTGGACAACTGATGAAGAGATTGTTCTTTATGTTGCCTGTCTCGTTTTTCGATTTGTTTCTTTCGTTGTTTGCAAAAAAATTTCGTTTTCCATGATTTTGTATTTCATGTTGTTTACGTTTTTTGACGTCCTGTACCCATATATGCATGTGTATATACATATATATGTAAGTATGTACATGTATGTACATATACATATATATATATTATTTATATATATATATATATATATATATATATATATATATATATATACATATATATATATTATTTATATATATATATATATACATATATATACATATATATATATTATTTATATATATATATATATATATACATATATATATATAAACATATATATATATATATATATCTATATATCTATATATATATATATATATCTATATATAAACATATATATATATATATATATATATATATATATATATATATATATATATATATATATATATATATATATATATATATATATATATATATATATATATATATATATATATATAGTTAATGAGAGGCATACAACAGAAAAGAAGCAGACTCTACAGAATAGAGCAGTAGTTATTACAACAAAAATTTTGTAGTGCTTGGACATAGAGTTACCCAAGGTTTCACATCCATAAAGTCAGAGTGTTGTAGACAGCTCATCAAGCTCTATATAAAGGTAAAAAAATTTTAATTTCCACGTCGTGGACGTGAGGAAACACTCTGAAATTGAGAAATACATCTAAACAAAAAAACGTTAATGAGGATGGGTTATCTCCCATGAACTAGAGGGGAAAAAAAACCAACCCTTATACACTCGAAAAGGCCTAACCAGCAAATGGGGAGACCCAGTTTTCCAGTAAATAGAACTAGAAAACACTTCTGTATAACTGTTTATTGCACCAGGTTTTGTATAGTCCTTAAGAATTTTGGCTCTCTCCACAATGCAGATCTTGCAACAGCCACTTCCATTAATATATGGACCCAGATGATCTATATATACATATATATATATATATGTTATAATATGTGTATATGTGTTTAAACTAGTAGCTGCACCTGGCCTTGCTAAAATTTATTAATACTTAAAATAGACATAACAAACATAATAATCACATAAATCTATGATATTTTGGATAATTGCTTTACAAAAGATGTTGATAATCTTCAGTTTGTCTAAGAATGTTGATTTACTCTGAATTATTGCTTCCAAGCATCTCAGAAGCTGGTTCAAGTGGCGCTTCATAAAAATGAACAAATGAATAGAGAAGGAAAGAAAGGAAGAACGAAAGAAAGAAAGAAAGAAAGAAAGAAAGAAAGAAAGAAGGAGTCTAAAATAAAATTCTACTAAAATTAGTACCAGTTGAGCATTGGGGTTGAGGTAATTAACTTGCCTCCTGCACCAAAATTACTGGCCTTATGCCAAAATTTGAGACCATTATTGTTATTATCAAGGCAATGAGCTTTGCAGAATTATTAGCATGTTGTATATAATACTTAGCAACAATTTGTCCATCTTCGCATTCAGAGTTCAAATTCTGCTGGGGTTGACTTTGCCTTCAATTATATATGTTTGTATAAATGTCTATACATATGTGTGTGTGTGTCGGTATACTTTTATACATTTACACACACGCACACACATGTATACATGTATACATGTATATATTCATATATGTGTATATGTATGTGTATATATTCATATGTGTATATGTATGAGTATATATTCATGCATGTGTATATGAGTGTGTATACATGGATGCAAGTATCTTTACACATAGAAGAATATATTATTTTGTTTAAAAGAGTTCCAACTCTGTCTGTTTTTTATGTTTTATTTATATTCTTGTAAAATTAATGTGGGATATAGAATATGGAATATACAATATATAATATAAAAATGGATGGTACAATGAAATAAAGTATTGAATGTCTTATTGAATATATGGAATATGTCTTATTGAATAGATGAAATATTGAGTGTTCAATATAAAGGATTAAATATATAAAGGCGAATATGTATTTTCTATACCTTGTGGTATTTCATCATGGCCGGTATGACAGACTTTAACACACGTATATACATACACACGTATATACATACACGTATATACATACACGTATATACATACACTAATATGTCTGTGTATGTATAGATTGTGCATTGCGTGCTGCATTCATGTATACTGATGAATGCCAGTCTGTTCTTGTGTCATAGTCGCAGCAACATCAGCAGCAGAAATAACACTGTGTGTAACATGTGCACACATATGTCAATATGCATGCACATGCACGCACATACATACATACATACATACAGGCACACGTATACACACACAAGCATACATGTACCATGCTCTACCAACCAAGACTGTCTTGAGTGTGTATTAGTAAAGCAGGAGAGAGAACTGATGTGCTGCTGCTGCTGCTGCTACAACTTTTACTGCCTCTACTGCTGCTGGTGGAGGTGCTAGTACTACTAGTACTGCTACCACCACCACCACCACCACCACCACCACCAGCACTAACACCACCACCAACACCATCACCAACACCACCACTACTGCTGCTGCTGCCACCACCACACTACCACCACCACTACTACTACTACTACTACTACTACTACTACTACTGCTACTATTGTTGTTGCTGCTGCTGCTGCTACCACCACCGCCGCTGCCACCCCCACCGCCGCTGCCACCACCACACCACCACTACTACTACTACTACTACTACTACTACTACTGCTGCTGCTGCTGCCGCCACCACCACACCACCACCACCACCACCACCACCACTACTACTACTACTACTACTACTACTACTACTACTACTACTACTACTACTACTACTACTGCTGCTGCTGTTGCTGCTGCTGCTGCCGCCACCGCCAGTGCCACCACCACCACCACCACCACCACTACTACTACTACTACTACTACTACTACTACTACTACTACTACTACTACTACTACTACTACTACTACTACTGCTGCTGCTGTTGCTGCTGCTGCCGCCACCGCCAGTGCCACCACCACCACCATCACCGCCACCGCCACCGTCACCGCTGCTGCTGTTGCTGCTACTACTACTACTACTACTACTACTACTACTACTACTATTACTACTATTGCTGCTGCTGCTGCTGCTACTACTACTACTAACCATCACTACCACCCACCACCACCACCACCGCCACCACCACTGTAGCTAAAGAGGAAGTATTTACAACAGTGTTGTTGGTGGTGCCAACCCCACCTTCCAAGTCGGCCCCATCTGTACTAAGACTACTAGCATCATTACCACTACTGTTACTAGTAATGTAGCTACTAATTGTTAGTACCACCAACAACAATACTGATTATATGTATACAGAATATGTGTTTGTGTGCATGTGCTTATCTCTGTGTGTGTGTTTGTGAGTTTGGGTATGTGTGTGTTTATGTGTATGTGGTTGATGTTTGTGTGTGTGTCTGTTTTCGTATTTGTGTGTGTGTTTTTATGTGCGTGTTCATCTGTGCGTTTAGGAATGTGTGCCAGTGTGTGCATTTTTTATGTGTGCTTTGGTGTGTGTGTATGCATGTGTGCATGTTTATGTGTGTGTGTGTGTGTGTGTGTGTGTGTGCATGTGTATGAGTGTGTGTGTGTGTGTGTGTGTGAGATTATGATGGATCTTCCATCAATTTCAACCATGAATTTTCAGTTGTTCCATCAACAGAACAAGCTATTCTTTTAAAATTAAGACATGGACTGGTTGAGTATTCCAAAGCATTCTTAAAAAGAAACAACATGACAGAGTGTGGGATAAAGCTGGTTCTTCTGAATTACAATCAATCAATGCGATTCCACATAGTTTCCATTTAATCAATTTCACTTACAAGGCATATCGGATCTTGTTGAAGATATTAAGCAATGGAATTAAAACCGGAATCTAAAGATTGAGAAGCCAGATTCACACACAAACACACACACACACACACTCATAGACACACACTTATACACACATATATACATATACTGAGACCCCCTTCGGTCATGACTGACCATGGGATTGCACCTAGAAAGTTATCCTCTCAGGCACAAGTCCGGGCAAGGTAGTTTATGGAAGACCAGTGGTCACCCATGCATACCGGCCTCTCCTCTCCACACCACCGGTGTTATCCAAGGGAAAGGCAAAGGCCAATACAGCTTGGTACCTGTGACGTCGCAACACATTTCTACAGTCGAGTGAACTAGAACAACATGAAATAAGGTGTCTTGCTCAAGAACAACACGCAGCCCGGTCTGGAATTCGAACTCACAACCTCACGATCATAAGCTCGATGCTCTAACCACTGAGCCATGCACCTTAACTCATACATATATACATACATATATATGTATGTATATATGTATATTTATATTATGGTTGTGTTGTAACAAGCTTGTTTGCTTGCTTCCCAACCACATGGTTTCAGGTTTAGTCCCACTGCATGACACATTGGGCAAGTGTCTTCTGCTATAGCCTCAGGTTAACCAAAGCCTTCTCAGTGGATTTGGTACACAGAAACTGAAAGAAGCCTGCTGTACTTATATATGTAATATATATGTGTGTGTGTGTGTGTGTGTGTGTGTATATATATATATATATATATATATGCATAAACACACACACACACATATATATTACATGCACACACACACACACACATACACACACACACACAGGTGTGGTGAATAAACTGTCATCTAAATTACGCAAAAATTAGAATAACACTGACATCTCATTTTAACAAATATATTTACCAAAATTACGTTAAAATATCTTGAAATACTAAAGAGTAAATTTATTCAATAGAATCGCCAATGGCTTCAAGACAACCATGGCCTCCAGGTGACCATGTTCTCCTGACAACTTCAGAATATCCTGCAACTCTTTTGAACAGTCTCCTTGTTTAAGCTGGTGAATGTTACCATAATCCTTGCCTTCAGTTCATCTTTGGTGTTACAAGGAGTTTTGTTGGTCTCTTGCTCAACTGGGGTTGTGGAGTTAGATGACCAAACGTTAGGGGTGATATGATTGCAGACATTGTCTAACAGCCATGATGACTAGGTTCTCCTGCTTGTGTGGCATGGTGCAGAGTCCTGTTGCCAGACATAGGGTCTTCCAGCAGCCACCCTTTTGACTCAGGGCAGCACTACCTCCTCCAAGCACTTGATGTAGGCCTCCGGTTGAGTCTGAGTCTGTGTGGGAAGTTGAATGGAGGCATAACGTTGCCATCACCAGTGATCATTCCAAACACCATGATGTTGACTGGATGCTTGATTTTTATCACTCTTGGTATGTGTCCTCAGATTGCACTGTCCTCAGATTGACACCCATACACTCTGAAATGTCTGTATTAGAGCTTCCAGCACAAATGCCAAGCAATACAGCATGTTGTTTTCAAATTTCTGGCAAACTGAATTGCGTCATGATGCTGTTTTCTCACAGATGGTGCCCAACTGACCCTACTATACTGTGTAGTCAACAAAATCTAAAACAAACAATGCGCATGTGCAAAATTAAAAGTATGAAATGGCGACAATTTACCCATTACACCCTGTATATATATGTGTGTGTGTGTGTGTGTGTGTGTAAATATATAAATATATATATATATATATATATATATATGTATATGTATGTATGTATATATACATATATATATATATGTATGTATGTATATATATACATATATATATATATATATATATATATATATATATATATATATATATATATATATATATATATATATATATGCATATATGTATATAATGAGGGCCGGCTAAAAAGTTCACAGGCTGACCAAAATACTCTAATGGAAAATGACCAAATGAGGTTTGTCTTTCAGCATAGTCCCTCTTGCAGTTCACACACTTCTAACAAAAGCTAACAATATCAGCAAATAGCAGCAACAAAATAAACAATAACTATGATAATATTATTTTGACATAATTGAACAATTAGAAATAATGATAATTAAATAATAATAAAAACAAAAATAAACATAAAGTGGAACAATGAATAAGACTGGTAATAATCCTTTCTGCTGCAGGCACAAATCCTGAAATTTGATGAGGAGTGGCTAAGTGGACTACATTGACCCCAGTGTCTGACTAGTACTTATTTTATTGACCCCGAAAGGATGAAAGGCAAAATTGATATCGGTGGAATTTGAACTCTGAACGTAAGGATGGATGAAATGGCATTAAACATTTCATCCAGCAAGCTAAAAATTCTGCCAGCTTGCTGCTTTAAGAAAGATCCTTTCTGGTTCATATAAACTCCTAGAGTTGGTTTCTGGGGTGTGTATATTCCCCCTGGATGGGATGCCCGTCTGTTGCAGGATTACTCCTTTTTGCCAGAGAGACGACTGCACTGGTATGATCATGTGATGTGTATGGACGAGAACAGCTGTGTAAAGAAGTTTGAGATAGAGAAACACGAATGACGTTTCAAGCATGGCTCTTTGTCAGAAAGTGGGTAAGTCAAGAGAGAAGGAAATGGAGAAAGGAGCAGAGCCTGAGAAAAGCACATGTTATAACATGACTGGAAAATAATTGACTGGAAGTTGGAGAGAGATAGAGAATGGGGTTTTGAAGGCAGGTGAATGCAAAAATGGTCATTAAAAAAGGCCAAGTGTCAAGTGCTTTGCACATGCATATGCTAAGCACTAGGCATGATACTCTCTGTCATTAAGTCACTATGTAACTTCTGCTGCTTATAAATAGTAAAATATACATGCTCATGTATATTTACCCTGTTAGTTCTACTAGACCTGCACACATTTTATATATATTTCCCTCTTGCCTTTTCTTACTCTTTCTCTCATCCTATTTTTATTTCATTATGCCATGTGGGCAGTGCCTGATGACTGTGCTGGGACACCAGATGTGTTATAAAACAATGTTTGGCATGTTCTCAGCACATGAAACTAATAGTAGCATATAAAAACATATATTGTGCTTATCAAATTATATATTTACCTCTCACCAGATGGAGTACTTTTTTGTTGATCTTAACGTCATGGAACAGTATACTATATATATTAATATATATATATATATACTTTTATTCTTTTAATATATATATATATATATATATATATATATATATATATATTAATATTTAGCAGAAGCAACAGAATGACTCAAGGGCTGGTCCTGAAGACTGTTGCTTCAGCAAAACATTAATAGAAAAACAGATATGTGTGTGTGTGTGTGCGTGTGTGTACGTACGTGTGTGTGTGTGTGTGTGTGGACATGAAGGAACACCTGAAGTAAATCCATTGGCATATAATACTTCCATACTGTTGACATCAGGTAGCCGAATACTGTGAATAGGCATTAAATGGCATACTACATGGTGTATACCCAACTATAGAATTTATACTTACAAACACACATTCACGCACATGCACACACACACACACACACACACATACAAACATACATACATACATACATACATATATACATATATACATACATACAAGAGAACAAGAGAATGTTGCTGGAAACTAGTGATACTAAAAATGCAAGTGTCCATGTGGTAATATTAATAGTTTAACTACAAGCTCTGGGTGTGTATGTATGTGTGTGTATATATATATATATATATATATATATATATATATATGTATGTATATGTATATATATATGTATGTATCTTGTCAGATGAGTGCCATCCCTTCATTGAACCTTGCACAAGCATTGTGCATGCAGGAGGCTCTTCAGCCCAGCTTCAGTTCTGCAAGAACATTTATAGATGTATCACTTGAAATGTCTGTCTCTTGTATTTGTGTGCATCTTGGTCTATGTCGACATACGAAAAAAGATAGATAGATAGATAGATATAGAGAGCGAGAAAGTGAGGATGAAAGAGTGAAATAGATAGATAGAGAAAGCGAGAGAGAGAGAGAGAGAGAGAGAGAGAGAGAGAGAGAGAGAGAGAGAGAGAGAGAGATGTACTAATGTTATATAGTAGTGGTACTGAACAAGTAGTAGTCTATTAGTAGTTGTACTTCTATAAGTCTTCCAATCTATTTCTTCTGTTCTTCTGTCTCTACATCTCTGTCTGCCTGTCTGTCTCTCTCACTTGCTCTCTCTCTCTCTCACTTGCTCTCTCTCTCTCTTTCTCTCTCTTTATCTTATTACACACATGCACACACACACACACACGTATGTTTATGCATGTGTATACACACACATATCTACTTACAAGCATACATGCATATATATATATATATATATATATATATATATATATATATACATACATACATATATGTATGTATGTATATTTATATATGTATATGTATATATATATATATATATATATATATATATATATATATGCACACACATGTGTATACAAACACACACAGACACAGACACACACACACACACACACACACACACACACACACACACATATATATATATATATATACATATTGGGTCATCCCATAAATAATGTGGCTTTTTTCAATTGCATGAACTGAAAGTTGGAGGTGGGTGGGATAAACTACCTGCATGAACTTGTTATAAAAACGTAGTAATTTTACCTTGTACTTATTCTTAGTGCAAATTTTGAAGAGTGCAGTTCAATTTTAACAGTTATTTTATCATAGCTATCATGGAAGTGACAAAGGAGCATATTCAGCATATTTTGCTTTATGAGTTCAATAAAAGCAATAATGCAACAGAAAGTGTGAGGTATGTTAATGCAGTATATGGAGATCAGACAATAAGTGTAAGCCAGTGTCAATGGTGGTTCCAGAAATTCTGAGCCTCATCCTTGGAGATCTGTAGAGCTTGATGAGGATGTCCTGCAAACCCAGGTGGCACAAAATCTCATCGTGACTGTTGAGGTACTAACAGGGGAGCTTGGATTTGGTCATTCAACCAGTCATTCGAGTCAACGCTAGAAGAAAAGCAACCATCCTTGGTTTCAAGATGAAAGACGCTCTTCCATCAGGATATTGCTCAGCCACATAGAGTGAGGATGACATTCTAAAGGCTGGAGCAGTTTGAATGGGAAATGATGCCCCACCCACCATACTTGCTGGACATTGCCCCATCTGATTATCATTTATTCTGTAGTCTTCAAAATCATTTGACTGAAAAAATACGAATTTTGTAGATAAAGTCAGAACAGTACTGGAGCAGTATTTTTCATCATGGACTAGAGAATTCTGGAGGAGGGGCCTTGCAAGTCTACCAGATAGATGGAAGAGCATTGTAGAAAATGAAGGAGAATATATTTTAGATTAAAAATGAAATTTGTTTATCTTAATTTTGAAAAACCCACATTATTTATGGGATGACCCAGTATATATATATATATATATATATATATATATATGCTGAGACCCCCTTCGGTCATGACTGACCCTGGGATTGTACCTAGAAAGTTACCCTCCCAGGTACAAGTCTGGGCAAGGTTGTTTTATGGAAGACCAGCAGTCGCCCATGCATACCGGTCTCCCCTCTCCACATCCACCAGTGTTATCCAAGGGAAAGGCAAAGGGGCCAATACAGCTTGGCACCAGTGACATCGCCACTCATTTCTACAGTTGAATGAACTAGAGCAACGTGAAATAAAGTGTTTTGCTCAAGACCACAACACGCAGCTCGGTCCAGGATTCGAACTCACAACTTCATGATCGTAAGGTCAACGCACTAACCACTGAGCCATGTGCCTTCACATACACATGCACGTGTGCACACACACACACACACACACACATACATACATATATATAACTACTTATATATATGTATATATATATACATATACATATATATATATATATATATATATATATATATATATATATATATATGCACATATATATATATATATATATATATATATATATATATATATATATATATTCTTTTACTTGTTCCAGTCATTTGATTGTGGCCATGCTGGAGCACCACCTTTTAGTCAAAGAAATCGACCACTGGACTTATTGTTTGAAATCCTGAAATTTATTCTATTAGTCTGTTTTGCCAAAAGTGTTAAGTTATGGGAATGTAAACACACCAACATCAGTTATCAAGCAATGATGCTGGTGGGGAGTGGGGAATTAACACAGACACAAACACTCAAATATATACATATATGTATATATATATATATATATATATATATATATATATATATATATTATTTTGTTTAAAAGAGTTCCAACACTGTCTGTTTTTTATGTTTTATTTATATTCCTTGTGGTATTTCATATTTTCTATACTTTGTAGTATTTCATCATGGCCGGTATGACAGACTTTAACAGACTTTAAACAAAATAACATATTCCTCTATACACAATCATACACCCGCCCCTTTTTTTTGTATTTATTTTTACTCGCACATATATATATATATATATATATGTATATATATATATATATATATTCTTAAATATACTCAAAAACCCAAAATTTCAAGGAGTTCCTGCCTTAAATACAGGAACTAACCACAGTTATTTTGTGTTCTTTGCTACATTGGTTTGTATTAACCCATTTATTCTATCAGAAGAATTTTTATTCATTAAGATAGAAGAAATACACATAATTATATATATATATATATATATATATATATATATATATATATATATATATATATACTGTATCTCACAAAAGTATGTACATCTCTAAAATATTTCAGTAAAATTGTCATTACTCTGATAATATCAAAGGAATTCAAATGAAATTTATGCTGAATAAGATATATTATACATGCAAACATTATACAAATTTAGAACACAAAACAATAAACATTTTCAAAGATATGAACAAAATATCAATTTTCTAGCATTACAAATATATGTACACCCTAAAGGAAATTTGTTATACTCTTTTACTCTTTTACTCTTTTACTTGTTTCAGTCTTTTGACTGTGGCCATGCTGGAGCACCGCCTTTAGTCGAGCAAATCGACCCCAGGACTTATTCTTTGGAAGCCTAGTACTTATTCTTTTGGTCTCTTTTGCCGAACCGCTAAGTTACAGGGACATAAACACACCAGCATCGGTTGTCAAGCGATGTTGGGGGGACAAACACAGACATACAAACACATACACACATACATATATATATATATACATATATACGACAGGCTTCTTTCAGTTTCCGTCTACCAAATCCACTCACAAGGCATTGGTCGGCCCGAGGCTATAGTAGAAGACACTTGCCCAAGATGCCATGCAGTGGGACTGAACCCGGGACCATGTGGTTGGTAAGCAAGCTACTTACCACACAGCCACTCCTACGCCTATATTCAATATTTTACCCACTTTTTTTACTTAATTCATATATTGTTGATAATTTCAATTGTAATAAATTATTTCCTCTGGCATCCATGCACCGGTCATTGTTACTGCATCTGCAGGAATTCTGATTTGTGTACCATGGTGAAAATCTTCATTTTGATTAAAATGGCACCAAAATGAAAGGAATTGTCTGAAGATTTGAAGAAAATTATATTTAATTTGCACAACAATGGTTTAGGATACAAGTTAATTAGCAAATGAATACATATTAGTGTTAACACAGTTGCCAAAGTAGTTCAAAAGTACAAAGCTACTGGAAGACTACGCAACAAAAAATCCTTCAGGTCATCCTTTTTTTTAACTGCATGTGATATTTGCTACATCCAACATTGCATGATCGACGACAGGCATC
The DNA here is from genome assembly GCF_046866305.1 of Octopus bimaculoides. Taxonomy (NCBI): domain Eukaryota; kingdom Metazoa; phylum Mollusca; class Cephalopoda; order Octopoda; family Octopodidae; genus Octopus; species Octopus bimaculoides. The sequence continues at coordinate 14,157,338 of NC_142952.1, forward strand.
GTACCCCTTTATCTTTGGCCCAAGAAGTGTCTTCTATTAGTGGAAAGAATGTATCTGTCCAAACTGTTTGCTGAGGTTTGAACCAGTGTGGTCTTCATGGATGCATTCCTCGTAGGAAGTCTCTTCTCACTACCAGGCATAAACCAAGTTGGCTTTCTTTTGCCGAAACCTATGTGAGAAAGGGGAAGGAGTTTTGGGATAAAATTCTTTTTTTCTGATGAGACTAAAATCAACTTGTTTGGGTATTAAACAAGTATGGTGACGACCAGGTGAAGATAATAGTGAGGAATGCACCATGCCTACCGCGAAACATAGCGGTGGAAATGTTAGGTTTTGGGGATGCATGAGTGTGGCTGGTGTTGGAGGACTCATATTTATTGAGAGAACAATGGATTCAAGGCTTTATTGTAACATATTGCAGAAAACAATTTTGAAAAGCATCAAAGAACCAGGAAGACATTCCATGTTCTGGCATAATAATGACCCCAAACACACTTCAAAGGTGACGACTAAGTTTTTATCAGATAAAGAGATAAAGGTATTGTTTTGGCCTTCCATGTCACCTGATTTAAACTCAATAGAACACCTGCGGGGTGTTTTGAAAAGGGAGGTTGTGGAGAAAAACCCCCACAATGTAACACAGTGGAAAAACATCATTCAGGATGAATGGAGGTTGATCTCATCGGTTATATGTGGAAATTTAGTTGACTCTATGCCCAGGAGACTTAATGCAGTCATTGAAAGCAAGGGTAGTTACACCAAATATTGAATATAGCAAAAATCCTTTAGGGTGTACATACTTCTTTGATATACTGTCTATATATATCAATATATATATATATATATGTATTATAAATATACAGGGATTAGCAATTGAGTTGCTTCTCCAACATACTGAAAATTTAGAAATAGCAGTCAAAGAACTACTGATTCCAAACTACAAATTTTTCTCTAAAGTGGATGGCGATATTTATGGCACACATAGAACAAACAACCGGAGGGAAAAGCGTAAACAAACCAAAAAGGCTTGGTTTGTTTACGCTTTTCCCTCCGGTTTTTTGTTCTATGTGTGCCGTAAATATCGCCATCCACTTTAGAGAAAAATTTGTAGTTTGGAATCAGTAGTTCTTTGACTGCTATTTCTAAATTTTCAGTATGT
>NC_142952.1:14165996-14180996 GCF_046866305.1 Octopus bimaculoides
TATATATATATATATATATATATATATGATGGGTGTCTTTCGGTATTTGTCTACCAAATCCACTCACAAGGCTTTGGTTGGCCTGAGGCTATAGTAGAAGACACTTGCCCAAGGTACCACACAGATGTACAAGTATATTTTTATATGTCTGGATATGTGTATGTGTATGTATGGATATATTTGTGTATATCTGTGAATGTACCTGAGCATTGTTGGCTTTTCTGTACATCTTTCATAAACATCAGGTCTAATAGCTCTGTGGCTTTGTTAGTTTCAATGTGTGAAAACCATTTGAATAATAAAAATATTGTACTCAAGGAAACAATTGTTGGTGATGGAAAGGGCATCTGACCATGGAATAATTCTTCAACAAGTCTCATTCCACCCATGCCAGCATGGGAAAAGTGAACATACAAAAATTGCTACCACTACTGCCAATGATGACAACGACGATGATGATGATGATGATGTAAGAATATAAAAGGAAGAAACTGCTATGTAATCACTCAAATTGCTGGAAATAGCAGCCAAATTTTTTCTAAATCATACTCTGACATCTTAATAAAAGATATTGAATAATGTCTTTCCCTTTCTCTTTCTTTTCTTAATGTAGTCTTGAATGTTTAAATGTAGGTAATCTTGAAAAGAAGACTGTGCGGTCCCAGCTGAAAAGTCCTTGATCATAGCTCTGCTAAATCACATCTGCTCTGGGGCTAAACAGAACATATTTTACAGTAGAAGTAAGAACATATCTGGAAGCCTTTGTTATAGAGAGTGTTAGGCAATAAGGGAGACAACTGCAGAGAAGAGTGACTGTAGAGATAAGAGATTGCTGCAGAGAGAGAGAGTGGGGGATAATTGTAGAGAGGGGAGTGTGCAATTGTGTAGCAGTGTATCCATCATGCTTGTCTTCCAAGTTCTGTCTTCTTGCCTATCATTTTGTTTCATATCTGGCTCAACCTGATTGGCTATTTTACTCAGCCTAACCTTGTTCACAAACCACAAACTTCCTCTATTTGTTGGCTAAAAATATGTCACCTCCCTTGTCTTGATTGGTTTGTTCTCAGTGAGCCTGTTTGAAACAAACAGAAATCAATATTGTAATATTGAACAGATACTGTTGCTTTAAACTATAACATATCTACTGCAATAGAAGAAGCAAAATAGACCTATTCACTCACATTCAGCTTCTAGCGTCAGCAGTTCATCATAATTATATAAGAAACATAATGAAATTATCAGATAATTATACACTTGAGGTGATCAGAAACAAATTCCTATTGAAAGTTTACATTGAGAATGCTTTAAAATCTGTAATTAATATCTTCGTTAATTGAAATAATAGCTGTTATCATTTCAAAAATGACAATAATAGTTGCACTAAAATGTTGAGTATTACTTATATAGTTTATTAAACAGAACAACATTGCAAGTTAGAATTTGCTGTGCCAAAAAGGTTAGAAGTTACAATATTGAAGAAAAGTTTGTAAATTGAATGAGAGATTTAACATTACCATCAAGTGTTGCCAGAATTGGCTGGCTACACAAGTGTCTGATTATGCAAGTGGCTGATTACTGTTCAGGATAACAGGTCATCACGTATATGTTTTTTAATTTGGGTTACTAGCTAGTTTCTAGAGTTCAATTTTTAACTCTTTTGTTACCGTATTTCTATTAGAATACATTGCCTTTGACATGTTTGGTTTTGAAACTTATGAAGTATTCAGTAAAATAACAGAGAATTTAGTAAAATAACTTTGGTGTTGGGAATATAAGCTAACATAAAACTTTGATGGAAGATTTTTGATTTCGATTTCCTTAAAACAGGAAGGTTCTGTCACAGAGCTAAAAGGCACTGTCTGGTGAGTTGGTATCAAAAAGATTAAAGGTAAAAACCTTATTGTGTATCATATCAAATTCTCCTCCTCCTCCTCCTCCTCCTCACTATCATCGTCATTGTTGTTGTCGTTGTCATTGTTGTTGTCGTCGTCCATTGTCGTCATCATCATCATCATCATCATTGCCATCATCATCATTGTCATCATCATCATCATCATTATCATCGTCATCGTCATCGTCATCGTCATCATCATCAAACATTCATTTTCCATGTTGGCAGGAGCTGAATGGTGTGGCAGGAGCTAGCAAGCTGGAGGGCGACACTAGTCTCCAGTCGTCTATTTATGGCATGTTTCTATGGCTGGATGCCCTTCCTAATGCCAACCGCTTTACAAAAGTGTACCAGGCACTTTTCATGTGGCACCAATATGAGTGCTGTTCATGTGATGCTGGTGCAGGTACCTTTTACGTAGTGCCAGCACAGGTGCTATCTACATGACACTGATTTTTCAGGTGGTGTCAATGTAGAAGGTCATAGAAACAGAGACATACATGTACACACATGTGCGCTTGCGCATACACACACACACACACACACAGACACACACACACACACACACACACACACACACACACACACAGATCTACAATGGGCTGCCACAGAGTTTTTGTCTTCCAATTTTATACACAAGGCATTGGTCAACTCAAGGCTATTGGAGAAAGTATTCGCCCAAGATGCCATAATGTGGAATAAGAATCAATCCACAAAAGAACATGGCTTCCAAGCAAACTCCTGTTAGAATGTATTTATAAACCTCTGTTTTAAAGATTATCTGTTAACAGGGGAGACCACTGTGGAGAGATGAGACTATTACAGATAGAGTAACGCATAGCTGGTATATCACCATCTTCATCATCAACATCATCAACATCACAAATAACTTTGATTATGATTTCTAAAATTACAGATTCATTATCGTCTTCTGGTAGTGCTTGTGTAAGGATATACAGTAACCAGCCAGAGTGTTATCTGTGATATACCTACACATACATGCCCCAATGACTTTGCTTCCTTGTAACTTTTAGAAATTTTGATACTTTTTAATGAAATTTCCTACAAATATGCTTCAGATGGTGTCCATTCTGATTATACCAAAATTTGCTATAAAAGAAATTCTTTGAAAAAGGATTTGAGGTGTGTCAATATGTATGTGTCCTATTCCACCAGTTTTTATTTTCATATTAAATTCTGATAAAATCATAATCTACATATCCTGAAAAGTATTTGTTGAAATTTTCTTTTAAAATTGTCAAAATTTTCTTTTGAAAATACCCATTTTCCCCAAAATTATTATAAATTTTCTGAAACCCCTCTCCCTATTTTCCTGAAAAAATTTTTTGAAATATATTCTGATATAATTGCAGTTAACACCACTACTCATGATGATTAAAGGCTGAAGATGACTGGAGATTCTAGATGACTGAAGACTCAACATGGCTAGAGGCTCATAAAAGATTTGAAGGAAGAGTTTAAGATGATTGGAGACTAAAGATAAGTGGAGATTCAAGATGCCTGGAAACTTTTGATGACTGGAAACTCAAGGTACCTGGAGAATTAAGATGAGAGGTGAAGCTGACTGGATGCTCAGAGTGACTGGAGACTTGTGATAACAAGAAACTCATGATGACTGGGGACTTAACATGATGAGAGCCTCATAAGGATTTGAGACTGAAGATGATTGGAGACTTAAGATGACTGGAGATTCATAATGAGTGGAGACTGAAGATGACTAGAGAGTGACAAAGACTAGAAATTCTGGCCTGTAGTTAAGTACTTCCAGGCAATTACTTAACAAAAAGGAAAAAGAAATATTCAAAATATAAAGTCAGTACTAATAGGAGTTGTATTCAAAGATCTGATGCATGCATTTCTTATGAAATACCAGCCAAGCTTCCTACCTCACCCCACCCCCACCCCTACTGATTAGGAAATACTGAAATAGATTCATTGAAGGCAAAGTTGAAATTATTTTTACACACAGTTTTGTACTTTATTTCAAGCTTTTATTCAAATTTTTCTTTTTACCATTTTGCAGAAAATGCTTAAATGAAGAATGAAGAAACAGAATTATCTGATTTCAATTTAGCAATTTTCGTAATTAATATTGAATTTTGCTGCAAGTTAATTGATGAAGATAATAACAATTTATGAAATTTGATGTTTTAAATATAATAAAATTTATAAATAACTAACGGAAAACAAATAAATAAATAAATAAATAAATAAATAAATATATATATATATATATATATATATATATATATATATATATATATATATATATATATATATATATATATATGTACATACACATATACATATTTGAGCATGCATATATACATGTACATATACATACATACTACATTCACAAATATACAGGCACACATTCATATATAAATGTATAAAGAAAATAAAAATTAATGAAAAAAAAAAAAAAAATTAATGAACATAAAAAGCAAAGCTACAAACCTGTATCTTTTACAATATACGGTAACATAAGGGAGGTGCTATGCCAATAAATGGTAAATATGCTGGAAAGTTTCACAATGAAACTTGGTTATAAAAAAAAAAGAAAGTTAAAAGGCTTTTCTTTTTTTATCATTTTTAAAACTTTTGTTGGGTTTTTTTTTTTTTGGTAGAAAGAGCAAGAATAGGAAAATATTCAGTATTAAGACAAAAGAATAAATGTTTTAAAATTATTATTAATCATCATCATCATCATCACTGTTGTAATCACTGCTTCCACCACTGCCGTTAATTCCACTACTGCCACTACCACTGTTACTGCTATTGCTACTACCACTGGTACTGCCATCGTTACTGTCACCACCCCTACCACCACAACCACCACTGCCACCGCTGCCACCAACACCACCAACACCAAGAACATCACCACCACCACCATCATCATCCAGATTCTTTTTCTTATCCATGTTGTGTTGTTATGCCACTCTCCTAATGGTGAACAAATTGAACACAATAATTAACGACTGTCATTAAAGAGTACCAACCAAAATACTTTACAGTATATAAATGTACCTTCACTGTTGTGAGTTCAATTTCTGGATGGATGTCAATTCCTTGTCAAAGTGTGATGGCCCAGACCTAATAAAAAAATTAATACTCTGGAAACCTTTTCTCATCGACTCTAAACATCTTTATACCCCATAGTGTATTCAACCATCCATCTTTACCACCTACTGTTTCTGAGTGGGTCATTGGAGTAGAGTCATTCTTTTGAGCTCTTTCTTGCTGTTATAATACTATCTGTGAAGGCACGTGGCTTAGTGGTTAGGGTATTCAGCTCATGATTGTAAGGTCATGAGTTCAATTCCCAGCGATGCGTTGTGTCTTTGAGCAAGACACTTTATTTCATGTTGATCCAGTCCACTCAGCTGGCAAAAATGAGTAGTACCTGTATTTCAAAGGGTCAGCCTTGTTGCACGCTGTGTCACGCTGAATCTTCCTGAGAACTACATTAAGGGTATGCGTGGCTATGGAGTACTTAGCCACAAACAATTTCATTTCATGAGCAGACTCTTCTGTTGATTGGATCAACTGGAACCCTCATGACAATACTATCTTTTACCTTTTACTTGTTCAAGTCATTGGACTGCAGCCATGCAGGAATGCTGCGTTGAAAGGTTTTTGTCAAACAATTGACCCCCCCCTTCCAGTAGTTTTTTTTTTCTGTAATTGGTTACTTATTCTATCAGTGTGCTGCATGCAATTCTTATGAGCCTCTACAGGTTAGGAAATACTGAAATAGATTCATTGAAGGCAAAGTTTAAATTATTTTTACATGCATTTTTGTACTTTATTTTATGCTTTTATTCAAATTTTTTACTGAACCACTGTCAGAGGGATGTAAACAAACCAACACCAGTTGTCAAGCAATAGCAGGGGGCAAACACAAATGTGAAAACATTCACACACGCACACAGACACACATCGACACATACACACACACACACACACACACACACACACACACATACACACACATACACACACATGCATATGGTGGGTTTCTTTCATTGTTTCCTTCTACCAAATCCACTGACTTGGCTTTGGATGACCTGGGGCTATAGTGGAAGATATTTTTTTCAAAGATGCCATGCACTGGGCCAGAACCGTGTGGTTGGGAAGCAGACTTCTTACCACACAACCACGCCTGCATCTCTATTGACAATATTTCACAATTGAAGGTTACAAATGTTGGCTTCAGTTCAATGTAAGAGAAAGATGGGCACACACACACACGCACGCACGCACGCACGCACACACACACACACACACACACACACACACACACACACACACACGTCTCAGGCATCTTTAAATATATATTTGAACAAAGACCAGCAATTGTAATTTACAGTTATATAAAGGTTATCAAGATTATAAAGATTTCTACTCATTTATAAGGTCAGTATTCCAACAATCACAAAAGCATTGGAGTCTTGCATTCACTGCTGAGAATTTACTGCCACAATCATGCTTTAACTACAACCCCAATGACCAGTGGAACAATATTCTACTAAACAAAAACATCTATCGTTCTTTCATCTTTTACTTGTTTCAGTCATTAGACTGCAGCTATGCTGGGGCAGATTTGGATCATTTTTAGTCGAATGAATCAACTTATATGTTTTTAAGCTAGTTACTTTGACAGAAAAACCAATAGGAGAGTTTTTCTCATGATAACTACCTCTGTATAGCTTGTTCTAACAGAACATCCACATTTATCAGGTGACGAGCAGGCAGAACCGTTAACATGCCGGGCGAAATGCTTAGCAGTATTTTGTCTGTCTTTACGTTCCGAGTTCAAATTCCGCCAAGGTTGACTTTGCCTTTCATTCTTTTGGAGTCAATAAATTAAGTACCAGTTATACACTGGGGTCGATGTAATCGACTTAATCCCTTTATCTGTCCTTGTTTGTCCCCTCTATGTTTAGCCTCTTGTGGGCAATAAAGTAATAGGAAACGTTAGCATACAAAGCGAAATGCTTAGTGGTATTTCGTCTGTCTTTATGTTCTGAGTTCAAATTCCACTGAGGTCGACTTTGCCTCTCACCCTTTCAGGGTAGATAAATTAAGTACTAGTTGTGTACTGGGGTCAATCTAATCGACTGGCCCTCTCTCCAAAAATTTCAGGCCTTGTGCCTAGAGTAGAAAAAAACAGCCACATCTAAGTGGGGATAAATATTACCTGTTGTTATTAATACTACCTCTGTTGCTAATATATATTTCTTAATGAGTTCACTGGCTAATCACAATACCAGTGCCTGTTTTGGCACTGCTTTTCTATATACCTCTGTTGGGAAGATGAATCACTGTTATCTCTAGCAGTTGAGAATCCATCGTTGATGAGACCAAGGAAGGTCGAAATTACGTGATCTGGTTTCTTAGCAACTGGAGATGGCAGGGATTTATCTTCCTTCTAGCAATATAAACAAGGGTGCATTTTGCACCAAAAGCCAACATGTGGGCTTCTCTCATGGTATCTACCACAGTATAGTTTTTTTTTAACAGAACATCCATGTTGAAGTAGGAATAAATATTACCTTTTGGTATTAATACTACCTCTGTCACTAATATATATTTTTTAATGAGTTCACTAGCAAATCACAACACCAGCACTTGTTCTGGTGTGCTTTTGTATTGTATATATTGCTGGTGGGGAGATGCATCATTGTTATCTCTAGCTGCCATGAGTCCATCATTGATGAAATCAAGGAAGGTTGAAATCACAAGATCTGGAGATGGTGGGAATTTATCAAAAACCAATATGAGAGTTTCTTTCATGGTATCTACCATAATATAGTTTTTTTCTAACAGAACATCCACGTTTAAGTAAGGATAAAGTCTACTGAGATTGGCTTCACTGATACCAAGTGACCAATCATAAAAGGTTTATCTGTAAACTAGCCACATGCTACTGGTATATTTATGAGAGGCTGCTAATCTGTTACTGTTCTGGATGTCCTTGGCTGGCTGAGGGTTCTACCAAAGCTGTGTGAAAGAGCATTCTAACTAGGCAATATATACAATACACACCATGGGACTAAAATTGATAGGTTGCTGTTTGTCAGCTGTTGCAAATGATGGCTGGTCTATGTGAGCTTAATTTGGTGTATTTTAAGGTATGTTAGACAGGTTGCAGTGAACTGAGAAAAACATTAGTGTGTTGGACAAAATGGTTAGCAACATATCTTCCAGTTCTTTACATTCTGAGTTCAAATACTACCAAGTTCAGCTTTACATTTCATCCCTCCAGGGACAGTAAAATAAAATACCAGTCAATTAGAAACTCATAAATGACAAAGAAAACCCGCCTATTTCTTTTATTATGCTATGGATAATCCTTTCTACTATAAGCACAAGGCCTGAAATTTTAGGGGAGGGGATCAGTCAGTTACATCGACCTCAGTGTATAACTGGTACTTCATTTATTGACTCCGAAAGGATGAAAGACAAAATTGACCATGGTAGCATTTGAACTCAGAATGTGAAGACAGACAAAATACTACCAAGCATTTTGCCTGGTGTGCTAATGATTCTGCCAGCTCATAATGTTATCTGGTCTACAGTATTCAATTGTTTGGTCTTTCTGGAGATCAAAATCCCACAGAATTTTTGGTTTATTAAGTTTATGTATGAAGAATTTTCTTCTGCTGCACAATTGTATCACTTGTCTGAAGTGTTGTGTCTTTTCTTTTACATGTTTCAGTCATTAGACCGTGACCATGCTGGGGCACCACCTTGAATAATTTTTAGTTGAATGAATGTACCCCAGTACAAAGTTTCTTTTTATGCCCGGTATTTATTGTATTGGTCTGGTTTGCTGAACTGCTAAGTTACAGGTACCTAAGCACACCAACACCAGTTGTCAAGCAGTGGTGTGGGAAAACACAGAAAAAAAACACACACACACACACACGCACATACAAATACATATACATGATGGGCTTCTTTCAATTTCCGTTAACCAAATCCACTCACAAAGCTTTGGTCAGCCCAGGGCTATAGAAGAAGACACTTGCCCAAGGTACCACACAGTGGAATTGAATCCAGAACCATGTGGTTAGGAACCAAACTTCTTAACACCCAGCCACACCTGCACTTATGGTGTATATTTTTCTACAAAGTTACTAGTCTATTTTGAAGCAAACCGTATTATATTGCTTGTATTCTTTCAGAGTTAATAATATTTTGGAGTCTATTATGATATGCTCAATATGTTCCACTCGCTGATTACATAGTACTTGTCTGTTGAAGTGGTTGAATAAAAGCCCTTGCTCAGGGAATTAGTTGAACAAGTGTTCAGAGCATGATCTTGGACAGCTACGAACATACTCTTTCTTTCTTTAACTCTCTACCCTGAAGCCAATCTCACAACAAGTTTTAATTTTTCATATTCTTGTATTTCTGTGAAACTATCCATCTAACTTCATTTCTTCTAGTGCTTCCATTCTTTCACAAATTATCCTGCTTTCTTAAGCTTTCTTCTCTTCGAGTTCAGCACAAGTAAGTTGTAGTTCTACTTCAAAATGTTTCAACAGTTTTTTATTCTTTGTGAGGTTTTGTTTTACTAGCCTTTTATTCTCCATTCAAACAATCAGAAATGCTAATAATACTTCTCCTTCCAATATTCTGTTTCCCTTATAAACAACTAATATTTGCCTTTGGATAAAGTGCTCTATGCATAGCTAGGGATTTTCTCATTTTCCAGTCAAATACCTCTATTTCATTTTTCATCCAATTCATTATTCCAGCACTCCAACTTCTTCTTTGGTCATGCTGCTTTTTTTTCGGATTCCCATGACTCTCTGTCACCATCCAATTCCATTATAATGAATTTGAATTGGGAGATTGAGTCATAGTGAATCTTTCATTAGCTGATTACACAACCATAGACACCATCCCTACGATACATTGCAGTTACTCTCTTGACAGAGATTGGTGATCTTGACCAGTGATCTTCAAGGATTCCTCCTCTCAGCATTGACGGCTCAGTTGAACTTTTCTGCTACTTCTTAATAATCCACCATGCTGCAGTCCCCTGACTTTGTTGTATCCCTGGTAGAGTGGTTAAACAGGTGCTATTATTATTATTATTATTCAGTAGTTTTATTTTTATAACGTGCTTTCACTTCACTACCGAGCGCAGCTCTGTGCGCCTTGGGTATGTGCTGTGGTTTGCTGTGGTGCTCTTATGTTTACTGTATTGAAAGTGTTTTGCGTAGAATGTGTGCAGTACCCAGTAGTGCATTTTTCTGTATGTTATATATATTTGTAAGTCCTGGTATTTTTGTTATGTATTTGTCTGAATATTTTTTTATTATACCTAAGGCACCTACTATGATAGGAATTGTTTCTGTTTATTATTATTATTATTATTATTATTATGTTGTTTATTTTTTCTTCTTTCTTCAAATTTTCTTCCATTTCTCGCCGAGTGTTTTCCGTACACCTAGGGCAGAGAAGCTCATTGTATGCATTCCCAGTTTACACACACAAATTCACAGGTAAAATATGTATTTAAAAAAAATTAATAAATAAATAAATTCAAGAATGGCTGTTGTTTTCACAGCGATAATGCTCTTCTCAGTACATGAGTCGTTCCAGTTAACACAATTTTTTGCACTTCCTGTTGGGATGGTAAGCCTGGTATCATTTTCAAATAGGTTTCAGTACCTTTATTTTATCATTCCTAGAGATCGTACAATCACTGGTACAGCAGTCGCCATGAGATGCCACATTTTTTCAATTTCTATTAGCAAGTCCTTATATTTACTGATCTTGTCAAATTCTTTCGCCGCTATATTATGACCATAAGGAATACTCATGTCAATTAATAAACACATCTTCTTTGTCTGATCTTTTATAATAATATTGGGTTTATTAGCTTTTATAGTTTTGTCGGTATGTACGGGGAAGTCCCAGAGAATCGACACATTTTCTCCCTCAGTCACAGCTTCAGGATGGTGTTTATTCCATTTATCAGCGGTTTTGATTTTATAATGCCGACATATTGTCCAGTGTAAATACTGGCCGATTCTGTCATTTCTTGCTTTATATTCTACAGATGCTAAGACTCTACACCCTGAGATTAGGTGGTCTATAGTTTCAATCTCATCGTTATTATTATTATTATTATTATTATCATTATTCGGTGGCAAAATGATAGACTTCTTAGCACACTGGACAAAATGCTTAGCGACATTTCTTCCAGCTTTGCATCCTGATTCCAATTCCTGTTCTAATATTATTATTATATTATTATTAGGAGGAGGGTGGTGAGCAGGCAGAACTGTTAGTATGTTGGGCAAAATGCTTAGCGGCATTTCATCTGTCTTTACATTCTAAGTTCAAATTCCACTGAGGATGACTTGGTCTTTCATTCTTTTGGGGGTCGATACATACCAGTTTAGTGCTGAGGTTGATGTAATTGACTTGCCCCCTCCTCCAAAATTGCCAGTCTTGTACCAAACTTCGATACCGTTATTATTATTATCATTGTTATTATTATTATTATTATTATCATTATTATCATTATTATTATTATTATTATCATTGTTATTATTATTATTATTATTAGGGCCATGTGATGGAAGAATCATAAGAGCATCAGCCAAAAATGTCAAGTAGTATTTCCTTCTCACTCATTACATTCAGAGTTCAAATACTGCCAAGGTGAACTTTGCCTTTCATCCTTTTCAAGGTCAATAAAAATAAAGATAGAGTCAAGTACTGGAGTCATTGTAAATGGCTAAGCCTGTTCCCTAAAATAGCTGGTCTTGGGCCAAAAGTATGAAAGAATTATTGCTATTATTTTTACTTTTTATCACAGGTTTTGTTGGAACTCCTGAACTCATGCATGCATAGTGTGCTTACTACCAGCAGCTTACAGTACCATGCTATCCATTCTTTTCAAGTATCTAATACTTTCCTGATTATTCTGGTTGTGCCAAGAAGGCAAACTTTTTGTAACAGTTCTACTGGGTACTCTATTCCAATTTCTTTTGTATTCCTCTTGATGCCTTCTGATAGTGTCCCTAAGGACCCAACAATAATTAGAACTATCTTCACCTTCTTCATTTTCCATAGCAGGGTTATTTCATACTTAAGAGGGTTGTATTTATCTATATTTTTGCCTTCCTTCTTGACTATTTGTGGGTCAAAGGGGCACACAACATCAACATTATTATTATTATTATTATTATTATATGTTTGACTTTTGCCTTGTATTCGTACAAGTTGACTCCAAGTCTCACCCAGCGATCTCGAGACAAGTTAGAAGTTCAAGTTGGTATTATGACTAGGGTGTGATATTTTTGGCTTTGATCAGAGTATTGTTCTAGTAAATGTCTGTCAAAACATAAGGAAATTAGAAGTTTATTTTAAAAGTAATTTGATTATGAGATGATAATGTGATCTTGAGATGACAAAACATATTTGCTATTATGTACATTTAAGAGCACTTTTGATAGTATTTACAGATTAAAATGTTTTGGGGATTACATAGACAATATTTTTCATAGGATATGAGCAGTTACCATGAGCACTATTTTTTGAATTTCTTCCATTTTTGGATTTCCTGGTATCTGGGATAGGCAGCAATCAGCCCCATTTGCTATCATTCCTAGAGAACATTATTATTATTATCATTATTATTATTATTATTATCATCATTATTATTATCATTATTATTATTGTTGTTGTTGTTGTTGTTATTTTTGTTGTTATTAATGTTATATCTGTTCAAGAGTCTTATTTTCATTGCAGGTTTTCACTGTGCTTGTGAGTGCAGTGCAGTACACCTTGAATAAAATGCAGTGTTTTGTTTTGGTTGTGTATTTTCCATTGTATTGATAATATTCCAAACAATACATGCACAGTGCCTTGTAGTGCTATTTCCTGCATGTGGAGCATAGTTGTGTGTCCTCAGGTTCCCATTATGCACTTGTCAGCAACTGTTTTCTCTTAATCATTCCCAAGATAATCTAATTATTTACAATAGGGGTTGTTTCTGTTTTCAGTCCCCATTTTTGTAACTATTACATTATCATTGTCATGTATTTATACATACATATATAATATATGGGTATATTAATCAAAGTACACAGTATTATAGATCCATTTCAGCCGACCTTACCAATTGTTTTTTTTTCCACCAGATATTAGATAACTGGATATTAGTTAACAGCACAGTTAAATAACACCACATGCTCTTCAGAGATGTCAGTTATGGCAAAAATATGGTTCCTGTTCTCTGTTACTGGAGGTGAAAAATTTTTCATCCAGTTTGTGTGAGATTTGAAAAAAAAGGTGAAATGCTGTCATGAGAAGTGAAACAAAATTGCGGAACATGAAATGAAGTCACAGGAGATGAAATGAGAATATGAAATACTGTAAGGCAACAGGGGTCTGGTGAAAATATATGTGGTGGTAGTGGTAGGAAGGATTGTGGGTTGGTATTTGAGTAGGGTTGCTATATATGTAGGGGTTTGTGGGTATGGGGTTTTTGAGCTGGTGCCTGAACATTTAAACCCATGTGTATATTTTGGGTAAATGCTGTACTGGGTTCTCAGGATATGATGGTGTGAAGGCCAAAAGTGAAAACCCTAGAGTTTATAATCATGGTGGGCATGCAGATAAGATAATATATATTTTCTCTCATGTGGGCAACAGCTAAAAATTCCCACAGTTTAGACAGATGTTCTGGTGCTGTGAATGTTTAATATGATGCTTTTATTGGTTAAACATGATTTGCATTTTTTATTGCTATTAAAATAAGGTTTACACTTGTGTAAAATTTTCCACTTGATGTATGCCACAGCACTTTCCTTTCACAGCCACATGGGGTTGTGACATAGTGTCTCTCCTGAATATTGAAACAGGACTTATTGAATCTGGTCCTGAAAGGACCTTCTGTTGTGTCCATTTACATCCACAAGGTTGGCTCCCCATTGGAGCCCTTTCATGTTAACTTTGCCTCATATATTACTGTCTCTATGTTACAGCAGCCATTAAAGGGTATCTTGTCTCTGTCTCAGATGTGGGCCTACCAACCAATATGTTCTTTACATTTGGTGCTCAGCTAAAGGAAACTCTTAAGATGTGCCTGTACAAAGTTTTACAGAGTCTATTCATAAGGGGAAAGTGTTTATCCATTAATGTGGACAATAGTGCCTTCTCAATATGCAGCACATATGTCTAAAGTATCTTTTAACAACTTTGGACCCTTGATTGAATCTTAAGTAAAAAAACAGGTGTGAAAAACGTTCACTTTTTTTCCTACTTGGCACTCTACTGTCATATCCCTGACAAGAGGTAAAATTTATTCAAATTTCAAAAATGATAAACAAAAGTTGCAAAGGAAATGTAGAACTATATCCCACTTCACCATAAAACACTACAACAAACACAAACAAATTTTTCATATTAATTCAAATAAAATTGGAAAGAAATAAACAAATTTCTATGACAACCCAATATAAATTCATATTCTTTGCAAGATGCTGTAAGGAAGATTCTACGTTTTATGCTATGGGCAAGAAATTTAAGTTGAGATTGTGGATTGAAAAATATATTATGACATCTTTGAGGCATCTTAAAAGGTAAAAAGGAAGCTTTAATGATGCAATTTTTTAATGCCTTTCTTTTATATATATATATATATATATATATATATATTTATTTATTTATTTATTTTTGTTGTTGTTAGTGCAGTTATTTTGTGATATTTCCTTGTTGGTATTGGTAGAATAAAGTAGCAGAAAACAAAATATGATCTGTTATTTCACCCAGCCAACCAGCCAGCTAGCTGACTTGCCAACCAGCTAAAGATTACTGATGATGACTTCTAGGGATTCTGGATTCTGGTGATAAAGTATCATGGAATTTCCTGGAGAGAAAAAAAAAAACTGTAAAACCCTAACTGAATCTGGAATCCTATTATTGTTTCAAGGCGCAGAGATGGGCCGAGAAACAATAATGAGATTCCACATTCCTCTTTATTAGCACTGCATGCTGATAAAGTACTTGCTAGATTATACAGGGATCTAAGATGACAGGCTGGTAGAATTGTTACC
>NC_142952.1:14185996-14215996 GCF_046866305.1 Octopus bimaculoides
TATATATATATATATATATATATATATATATATATATATATATGTAACTCTCACACATGTGCATGAGTGCACACACACACACACACACACACAGAGTCATACATCAGCAACGGATGAGAACAAATGAAAAAATAGGATAAGGTGGAAATGCAGCAACGGTGTAAGAAGCAGCAGTAACAATAGCATCATCGTCGTTGTCGTCATCATCATCATCATCGTCATCATAATCCTCCTCCCCCTCATCATCGTAATCTGCCTCCTCCTCCTCCTCCTCTCCCTCATTATCATCATCACCATCAGCAGCAGCAGCAGCAACAGTTGCAAGAGCAGCATCAGTGATGGCTGATCAATGGCAGTTTCAACAGGTGTGGAATAACGTCAGCGAGCGAGATAGAGTGATGCAAAACGTGCACCAGTCTGTGAAAAACTGCAATAATTGATGCAGCAAAAGTAACAAGGATAAGAACGGAGCCAACAGTGGTGATAATGATTGCAGTATGATCTATACTGCAGTAACAGCAGCAGTGACGCCAACTGCATTATTAACAATACAAGCAGCAGCAGTCACAACAGCTGCACTCTAAACAGTATGACAACAACAGCAGCAGCATTTGTGACAATAACTGCAGTACAAAGAGCATAATGGCACAGGAGCAGCAGTGATGATTGCCTTATTAGTAACACAAGCAGCAGCTGTCACAACATCTGCACTATAAACTGCACAACAGCAGCAGTGGTCACAACTACTGCACTATCATATAGCAGAATTGAAGAATTTGTGACCAGAAATGCAGTTTGAAGAATATAACAGAACAACATCAGCAGTGACAACAACTGCATTTTTTGTAACATGAGCAGCGACAGTCACAACAATTGCAGCATGAAGAATATAACAGCCAAACAGCAACAGCGACGACTGCAGTATCAGTAATACATGCAGCAGGAACATTTGTGACAACAACTGCAATAGGATGAATATAACAGCACAACAGCAGTATCAAACACTGCATTATTAACATGAACATCAGCTGTATTATAAATGATAACTGAACATGTGATCCCGGGTGTAATACATCTAGTAAATAGATTGGGTGGCTATGGTTGGAATGCTTTTGATTATAGGTTTCAAGAAAGCTAGCATGGCATTGAACAACAACCACCGTCACCACAACAATATCCAAAATGTACAATATCATATATCCATCATGGCTGATCTTACCAATCGGTTTCATGCTAGAAATACAATGGAGTGTTAGGTAACAATCTGATTATACAACCCTATGCTCGTCAGAGTTATCTGATATGGAAAGGAATATTCCTTTCTATCACTGATGAGCTTAAGGTTATATAATCAGATTGTTACCTGACACCCTGTTGTATTCCTAGCACAAAACCAATAGGTAAGATCAAGTGTGATGGATATATGATATTGTACATTTCGGATAATATACCCACTCTATTGACAGCAATACAAGTGCACCTTTGCCCTGACTTATGGACTCCTAGATGACTCATCTTTATATATATATATATATATATATATATATATATATATATATATATATATATATATATATATATATATATATATATATACATATATATACTAGGTGGTATCAAAACATTCCTGGACTAGTTATGTTTAATGAAAAGTAATTTATTTACCTACGTTTTTACGTCATCATTGAAATAGTCACTTTGTTCAGCAATGCATCAGTCCCAGCATTCCTGCCACTTTTGGAATCCAGCCTGGAAATTGTTCTCCATAAGCTAGTTGGGGACATTCTTTGATTCGCTCTTGATCACAACAATGGTATTAAAACGGTGATTTTTTGAGCTGCATTTTCATCTTGGTGAAGAAATGGAAGTCTACAGGTGCTAAATCTGGCAAAAAGGGCAGGTGTGGAAGTGACACCATGTTGTTTCTGATGGGAAACTCATGAGTGAGGAGGGCTTGGTGACAGGGTGCATTGTCATCATGAAGAATCCAATTTTTCATGCTCCACAGATCCAGTCATTTTCGCCAAATGTCCTCCCTCAAATTCTTCAAAATGTCACAGATATCGAAAAAAAAAACGAGTATGCTCTTGATTGAACTGCAGTTCTATCATGCCTTTCGAAGCACCCAGGCCACTTAGAACATTGCATACAACCCACTGTTTCATTGCTGTAAGCTTGCCGAAGCATGCTCAAAGTCTCTGTAGCAGATTTCCAAGTTTAATGCAAAATTTCACATTGGCTCTGTGTTCCAACTTCCTGTCCATGATAAAAAATTGCAGACTACAACATAGATGTGATCACGAAAACACAAATTTCACAACTTGCGAAGTAAACACAGCAATGTCACTTAGCAGATTACCTCATGAAGGTCACTGCTAGCTCTCACTGTGCACACAACCGTGTGCTGCTCTCTGTTGGTGCACTACAGAACTAGTCCAGAAAGTTTTTAATACCACCTTGTGTGTGTGTGTGTGTGTGTGTGTGTGTGTGTGCGTGTGTGTGTGTGTGTGTGTGTGTGTGTGTGTATGTGTGTGTATTTATATATATATAGACAGATAGATAAAAATTAGTGTACATTTAAACACAAAAGAGGTGAGCCTTAACAGGTTGCCTTACATACTAGAAGGAACAGTCAAAAAGTCCAAACCATATATATATATGTGTGTGTGTATATATATGTGTGTGTGTGTGTGTGTGTGTATAGATGGATAGATAGATAGATAGATAGATAGATAGATAGATAGACAGACACAGGTATGTATAGATATATAGATATATACAATGAGCTTCTTTTAGTTTGTCTATTACATCAAATTGCAAGGCTTTGTCTGGCCCAGGAAGCAAATTGCTTACCACACAGCCATGCCAACATATAATATTATGGTACAGCCATGGCCGTCTAGTTAAGAATCTCATTTCCAAAAAATGTCGTTCTAGGTTCAATCCTACTGCACAGAGCCTTGGGTAAGTATTCTATCATAGATCCAGGCTCACAAAAGCCTTATGAGTGGATTTGGTGGACCGAAACTGAAAGAATCTCATTGCATGTGTGTGTGTGTGTGTGTGTTTGTGTGTATTGGATACAAGTGAGGGTTGGTGACAGGAAGAGTGTCCAGTTGGCAGAAAAATTGTCTTGCATGAAGCTGGTTTGTGATGCAAAAGAAAAAAAAGAGGCTGGGTATCACTGCCTTAATAATATATTCCTCTAACCAATGCTAGCTGGGAAAAGCAGATGTAAAACAAATGAATGAATGTAATATGTTATGTACCATAATAGATATAATGTAATAGTTTAGTCGTTACTTAAATAAATATAAGGTAGTCGGCTTCTGAATGGTTTCTCTGGTTAAATGGAGAAAATGTCAAGGGCTAAAGTAAAACAAGAGAGAATGGAATCCTGAATGAATTCCATCATAATGTAATAGCATAAATACTATCCTCAAATCTTGAATTCGTTCGACCCATTTTCTTTTCATATTCCTGAATTCTGAAGTTGATTTTCAAATAAAGTGAGAAAATGTTTCAAACAGCGAACATCTATTTTAGTTTAGTTTCTGGTACCATGCAGTCTGTGGCTATTTTGACTTACTGGTTCTGTCAAAGGACAGTGATCTCTTCACATTCATTCTTGTATGATCTGTGATGGAATGGTTGTGGAGAAGAGGCTTGGCGGTAGTCCTTCATTTGTCTTGTATTCCTTAAAACTGACTGAATCATTGTAACAGTGTACATGGTTTTTGACTTCAAGTTGGTCAGTATTTTGGAGCCATACACACACACACACACACACACACACTCTCCTTCTCTCTCTCTTGCTCTCTCCTGTTCTCTCCTTTTGTCTCTCACGAGGTTTTGGGACTTAGCACTGTAAGGTAAATAATATACTTATTAACTGCCAGGTTATCAGGTGCCACTTCATAGCACTGAAGTAATATAGAATGAAACCACCAGTGCTTTTTCAGTGAATTTTGGTAAACATAAACTAAATGAAAGTTCACAATATATATGTATATATATATAAATGCATACATGCAAACATTACACACATATATACATGCATATATCTACAGATCTACAGATATATAAATACATACATTACGTACCTACATTACATACATATATACATACAATACATATATACATATATGTATATAAGGAGAGTTGTATATGCATGTAGGTAGGCATTGAAGTAATTATATGTGCATGTTTTTCAAAAAACCACCTTGAAAGCTCCCTTCTGGGGGACAAGTCCAGGCAAGGCTGTTTATGGAAGACCAGCAGTTGCCCATGCATACTGGTCTCCTCTCTCCGTGCCACCAATGTTATTCAAGGGAAAGGTGAAGGTTGATACAGCCGGGCACCAGTGATATTGGAACTCATTTCTACAGCTGAGTGAACTGGAGAAATGTGTATTAAAGTGAAAACAACACACAACTCAGCCTGGGAATTGAATTCACAATCCCACAATTGTAAGCCTGATGCTCTAACCACTGAGCCATGTGCATTCACATGTGCATGTACCAGCTTACATATATATGATTGTTTATGTATGTGTGTGTGACATATATACAATATACATCAGTCTAAAATGCTATAACGTAAATACAGATAACTAAGCTGAAAACTGACCAAAAGATCCCTATAAATACTTAAAGCAGCCTAATCCTTCAGTTCTTAGTGTCCCAAAACACACAGTTCAAAATTTCTGAATTGAAGGGCAAAAGTTGCTTTAGGGTTATCAAGTGGTGGTGAAAAACAGACACAAAACCACACACAATGGGCTTCTTTCAGTTTCTTATTTTTTTATTGCCCACAAGGCGCTAAACATAGAGGGGACAAACAAGGACAGATAAAAGGGATAAAGTCAATTAGATCGACCCCAGTGCATAACTGGTACTTAATTTACCGACCCCGAAAGAATGAAAGGCAAAGTCAACCTCGGCGGAATTTGAACTCAGAACGTAGCAGCAGACGAAATACTGCTAAGCGTTTCACCGGGTGTGCTAACATTTCTGCCAGCACACTGGCTTTTAGTTCTTGTCTACCAAATGCACTCACAAGTCTTTGGTTGGCCTGAGGCTGTAGTAAAGGACACTTGCTCAACGTGCCATGTAGTGAAACTGAACCGTGAACCATGTGATTGGGAAGCCAGCTTCTTACCACACAGCCACGCATTTGGCTTGTATAAAAGATGTATCTAAGTCTGAGTTTGATAATTTTTATGAAGGATTTTTTGCTGTTTCCTTATTAGATGTTTTGATTTAATTTAGAACAATTGCATTCCTAAATCTGTTAATCCTTTAATGCATCAAAACCATCTTGGTACCAAAACCAGATAGAAATGATAATGATGATGATGATGATGATGATGATGATGATGATGATGATGATGATGATGATGATAGGCACAGGCATGAATGTGTGGTAAGAAGTTAACATCCCAACCACATGGTTCTGGGTTCAGTCCCACTGCATGACACCTTGGATGAGTGTCTTCTACTATAGCCTCATCATCATCATCATCATTTAATGTCTGTTGTCCATGCTGGCATGGGTTAGACGGGTTGACCAGGAATGGCAAAGCTGGAAGGATGCATCAGACTCCGGTCTGATATATAAAGGGTGCGATGGGTAAATTGTCGCCACTGTATATTTTTAATTTCGTGTATACTCATTGTTTATTTTTGATTTTGTCAAATACACAGTATAGTAGGGTCAGCTGGGCACAGTCTGTGACAAACACAGAACCATGACACAATTCACTCTGCCAGAAATTTGGAAACAGCATGCTATACTGCTTGGCATTCATGCCAGAAGCTCCAATAAGAACATTTCAGAGTGTTTTGGTGTCAATCTGAGGACATGTACTGGAGTGATAAAAATCAAATATCCAGTCAACATCATGGTGCTTGGAGTGATATCTAGCTTCTGGCATGAATGTCAAGTAGTGCAGCATGTTGTTTCCAAATTTCTGGCAGAGTGAATGACATCATGGTGTTGTTTTTCTCATAGACGATGCCCAACTGACCCTACTATACTGTGTATATTATATATACTCTTTTACTCTTACTTGTTTCAGTCATTTGACTGCGGCCATGCTGGAGCACCGCCTTTAGTTGAGCAAATCGACCCCAGGACTTATTCTTTGTAAGCCTAGTACTTATTCTATCGGTCTCTTTTGCCGAACCGCTAAGTTACGAGGACGTAAACACACCGGCATCGGTTGTCAAGCAATGCTAGGGGGACAAACACAGACAAACAAACATACATACATATATATATATATATATATATACATATATATATATATATATATATATATACACGACGGGCTTCTTTTCAGTTTCCGTCTTCCAAATTCACTCACAAGGCTTTGGTCGGCCCGAGGCTATAGTAGAAACACTTGCCCAAGGTGCCACGCAGTTGGGACTGAACCTGGAACCAAGTGGTTCGTAAGCAAGCTACTTACCACACAGCCACTCCGTGTGTATGTGTATTGGGAAGGGCATCCAGCTGTAGAAACTCTGCCAGACTCGATTGGAGCCTGGTGCAGCCGCTGGTGTTCCAGACCTCAGTCAAACTGTCCAACCTATGCCAGCATGGAAAACGAACGTTAATCAATGATGATGATATATATATATATATATATACACACGTTTGAATACACATACACACACATATCTATATTTCTCTCTTTTGCTTTCCTTCTTTTTTCTCACTATCTCTCTGTATGTAAGTGTACACACACACACACACACACACACATATACAGAGTGAAAGCGAAAGAAAGAGCAGTATAGATATGTGTGTGTGTTATATTAAAAACACAATTATATTATAGTTTAATCATTTTATGCCATATCTTTATTTCTTTATTACTCCTTTATGAATAGTTTAATACAATAGCATTCCAAAAAACCATTACCATTTCCAGACCATCTTGCTCACATCATTACAATGAACTAATGGTAATAAAGAAACATCATTCATGTGCTTTGCAATGGATTACAAAGGCTCATGGGAATTTATCTTCTTCTGGTTGTCTCAGTCATTGAACCATGGCCATGCTGGAGCACCACCTTGAAGGGTTTCAGTTGAACAAATTGACTGCAGTAGTTGCTTTTCTTGTGTTTTCTTTTATGCCTGACACTTGTGTCTTTTGCCAAGCTGCTAATTTACAGGGTACGGAATCAAACCTACATTAGTTGCCAAGCAGTGGTGAGTAGGGGACAAACACATACAAAAAGCCACACACAAATGGATACACACATACACACACATGCATATACATACATATACATATATACATGTGTGTGTGTGTGTGTGTGTGTGTGTGTGTGTGTGTGTGTGTGTATATATATATATATATATATATATATATATATACAGTGTATATTTAAACACATAAGAGAGATGTTCATAATAGGACATCTAACCCGCTAGAAGGAGCAGTCAAACTCCAAACCACAATTAGGGATAATTTCGAAAGGGATCGAAAAATAAAAACATTTACCATCTATTTCCTGAACCAAGGTTTCGAGCTATTTTCAGCAAAATAAAATAATTTGCTAGGTCAGCTATCATCAGCAGGAAAGCCAAGATTAACACATAAATATGAAGCAATACATAGAAACATACCTCGTGCTTATATGTTATAATTTTTCATATCTACCGCACATGTGCAGTTTTCTTGAGATTTATTAATAATATATATATATATACAGATACATGTAAATATATGTATGTATATATACCACATAAATGTGAAACAAGGTGGAAAAAATAGTACTTGAATACCAGAGGAAAGCTGCAAAGACATCACAAAATCTTTTATTCAAAGTTTCATGTTTCTATATGTCAGGAATGTGAAACTCTGAGTAACAGCTTTTGTGATAACTTTGCAGCTGAGTGACTGTGTGGTAATTAGCTTGCTAATAAACACATACTTCCGGGTTCAGTCCCACTGTGTGACACATTGGGCAAGTGTCTTCTACTATGGTCTCAGGTTGAACAAAGGCTTGTGAGTGGATTAGGTAGAGGGAAACTGAAAGAAGCTCATCATATATATATATATATACATATATATATATATATATATGTTTGTTTGTGTGTCTGTGTCTCCTTGCCATCGCTTGACAGCCGATGTTGGTGGGATTACGTGCCTGTAGCTTAGCAGTTCAGCAAAGAGAAAGATTGAATCAATACTACAAAGAATAAGTCCTCTCACCCCGAACCCGCCCTGCCGTCTCACGCCTCCATTTCCCCCTCACCTACCACCCCACCACCCTACCTCTCCAATGCACCATTCTCCGAGCTTTCCGGCACCTCCAGTCCGACCCCTGTTATAGAAATAATTATAACCTGTGTGTTGCACATTTCTTGACTACAAACAGCTAGTCCGTTCTTTGGGTATAAACAGCAAGTCCTTATAAATATATATTTTCGGTCTTCCTTATTTTTCTCCCATGAAGTGATGAAGCGGTGGAATATATGTAAATATATATATATATATATATATATATAAAACCACCTATTCTGACTATATGTCTGTGCACACGTTTGAATGTAGTGTATGCCAGAAGGCTTGCAAATCCAATGGGGGTCTTAAAAGACATGTTAAGATCCACAATGAGCAGAACTTATGTGCAGGTATTGGTAGTTCAAATCAGAGGTGCAATCTGTGTGGGTGTTTTTTCAGAACATTGTCTGGTTTGGGAGGCCACATCAGACGCCATGAAGGGGCTAAGGTGTAGGTACAGGAGGTGGTCAAACCCTGTTTAAGGTGTAGACAACCACCATATATATATATATATATATATATATATATATATATATATATATATATATATATATATATATATTATTGTTATTATTATTATATGTATTTATTTTCTCTAAGTTAATAAATAACTCCGACAAAATAAATTGGTTAATAGATACCAGGGTAGCAAAGATCACAAAATGACTGTGGTGTAACTCCTGTTTATAAGGTAGAAACTCCTTGTTATTTTGGGTACTTGAGTAAATATATAAATTTAGTAAATGGAGTAAAACGCATATGTTAAATAAGAATTCATTTAACATATGCGTTTCACTCCATTTACTAAATTTATATATATATATATATATGATTCGCCGTGATAGATCGCTGACACGGTTTGTGTTTTATTTTTACATATATTTCACCGATTCACAAAAAAAAAAACAACAGACGAAGACAGGTGGTGTAGAAAACAAACAGATGTAAGAGTATAACGCTCGGGAATTGAGAAAGTCTGTTTTGAGCCTACGCTCTTCCACAGAAAGAAACAAGGAGAGAGAAAAAATGTGTAGTGATCAACGATCTATGATGGCGATTCATATATATATATATATATTTACATATATTCCACCGCTTCATCACTTCATGCGAGAAAAATAAGGAGGAAAGAAAATATATATTTATAAGGACGATGATGATGATGATGATGATGAAGGACTTGTTGTTTATACCCAGAACATGGATTTGTTTATACCCAAAGGATGGACTAGCTGTTTGTAGTCAAGAAATGGTGCAACACACAGGTTATAATTATTTCTATAACATAACAATTTCAAGGTATGTTAAAGACAATTTATTTTAATAACACGAACTGTCTGCATAAAGAATTTAAAAAATTGAAAATGAGTGACAAGTTTTGTAAATAGGGTCAGGGTATTGTTGATTATTTAAGAGAATTTGCTGAGTGTTAAGATGTTTGTAAGTAATTCCAGAACAACAAAAGCCGTTAGTTTCACTGCGAAATTTCAATTTCGTTTGTGTCTAAATATTTTCGTTCTTTGAAACCGTGGCAAACCCCTGACAAAAACTCGTACTGCATCTCATTTGTCAATAAACAAGTCTGGGTTTCAAAGCAACGAAAATATTGACATTGAAATGAGATTTAAATGTTGCAGTGAAACAACCATTTCTCTTTATGTGTGTGTGTTCTTGATATTCGTTCAGAGCAAATCGTTTTACATCTATTACACTATTTTTCTTTTGTTTCTTGGCTCCGGTGAGGCGTCTCGGAACATTCACGATGTGAATGTTCCGAGTCCCCCCCCCCGTTCGCGAGCGCGCATTTTTTTTTCTTCATATTCGTTCCCATCAAGTTGTTTTACACCTATTAGACTAATTTTTAAAAATTATTTTTGAGCTCGGGTCAAACACTATAGTTTAGAGGCCATGGATTGACGATGTGAATGTTGCGAAGGCGATCTTTCTGCCAGGGCGATTATCAGTACAATAATTGACCAAATAAAAGCACGATATTCATCATT
The DNA here is from genome assembly GCF_046866305.1 of Octopus bimaculoides. NCBI lineage: Eukaryota > Metazoa > Mollusca > Cephalopoda > Octopoda > Octopodidae > Octopus > Octopus bimaculoides. The sequence goes on from NC_142952.1 coordinate 14,196,299, forward strand.
AGAAGAGTTTAAATCCATGGAACTTTTGAATTTCAACAAAGTTGATGACTATTGCAAACAATTTCCTGTGGACTCTATAGATTCTTTAAAAATCACTTATGGCAGATTTTTTGATGTAATACGATTACAAAGTGAGCTCAGTGTGATGTATTCAATGAAAGATTATAAAAAGCGAAGTGTAAGTCATTTAATGAGTAACATTTACAGCAGTGATCTTGTTGAAGCTATGCCAGAACTCTTCAATCTGTGCAAGTTGATTTTGACAATTCCGTCTACCACTGCTTCTCTAGAGCGATCCTTTTCTGCATTAAGTAGAATCAAAACATACCAAAGAAATGCGACAGGAGAAAGAAGACTGTCTGGGTTAGCACTAATGTCAATTGAAAAAGATTTATTACAACAATTGATGAAAAGAGAAGATTTCTATGAAAATGTGATAGATATATTTGTCCAGAAAGATCGAAGAAATGAATTAATTTATAAATGAGGTAAATAACATTTTAGAACGTTAAAAAAAAATTAATATATTAAAGGGCATATATTGCAGGTTTTGGTTAGTGTTTGTTATAACGTAAGGTTCGACCTAATTACATCAGTATTGTTTCGCAGGAGAAATGGTTCGACTTCTTCGTCAAACCTAACCTACATAGGTTTTCCTTTCTGTGCTGCTGGGTGTGGTCTATTTACGTCCGTAAATAAGTGTCTTGTTTCAATCTCAGAGATGTTGACTTCTGCCACAACAGTTTTGGGGGGCTTTTTGCAATGTTGCATTTTCGCTGTCTTTCATTGTGTGTGTATTCATGTATATGCATGTATTTTCAATGTGTGTGCGTGAGACGTAGTCTTTTAATATACGGAGTTCAGTAAGTCTCGGAACAGTCTGCTTGAGTATCAATAATTTTCCCGGAATTGACAAGTAGCATGATAAAGCACCTGACTTGTCTTCGAGAGCGTAACGATCTAAAACCATGGCCATATAATGTAACTAAATGTGTTCTTCTCTTAATTAAATCATTTCAAATTGATTCGGCTCAACCAAGAGGTATAGGGGCTAATGCAGAATCGCACCCCTTTGAAAAACGAATTTTTGTGAAAAATGTTTTTTCGGATTCCTACCTTTAACAGAGATTCCGAATATGCAAAAATATTAGCAGAATCCAATTTCATCTTTATTACATTTCACTTATGATTTTTAGACTTTCGGATTCCTACTTTTAACAGAGATTCCGAATATGCAAAAATTTTAACAGAATCCATTTTTCGTCTTTATTACATTTCACTTACGATTCTTAGACTTTTTTTAAGGGAGAGTGAGGATGGGAAAGTACTGACGTTTCAAAGAGAAAGAAAAATACAAACAATACACTTATTTCAGGCTCATCTCTACAGAGCCATTTATACGGGGGTGATTGCATATTCAGAATCTCCCATATGTAAATCATAGGAATACGAAATTTTTTTTACTGAAAAATTTCTGGGGGAGGGGGGGGGGCAAAGAAATTCATTGCATGCCCAACCCCAGAAGTCACCGCATGCCACTGATATATATATATCGTCCATTGTTGTACAAAAACCAAAGGAAAACAAAAGACAGATAGATGAGGGAATAACGAACAAGGTGTATTAATTTGATGCTCAGGAAAAATAGAAGAGTCTGAATGTGTGTGTATATATATATATATATATATATATATATATATATATATATATATGATTATGCCTGCACTGACAATTAAAAAGTGCATTTTGTGCACTAATTATGAAATCATATGATCTGCGGCTGAATCTGTTTTTAAAAGGCTTGCTTCAAGAGTTGCACTCCCATGCCAGTATGGAAAAAAGATGTTTGATGATGATGATGATGATATATATATATATATATATATATATATATATATATATATATATATATATATATATATATATATATATATATATGTATATATATATATATATATGTATGTATGTATGTATGTATATATATATATATATATATATATATATATATATATATATATAATATAATATAGGATAAAATCTTTATAAAAATTTATCAAGTAGTCAGCGTGAAAAAACCCCATAAGGAAAAAAAACCATCGTTTTTTTCCATAAATATATATAATTTATATAAGGGCATATAGTAATACCCTTATATAAATTATATATATATATATATATATATGTATGTATGTATGTATGTATGTATGTATGTATATATATATATATATATATATATATATATATATAATTTAATATATACAGGATTTAAAAAGACCTACTAATAGTTTCATGCCATAGAGACAATAATTTGGCAGATTTATATAACATACCATTATCTCCAAGCATTCCTTCAGGCTCAGTGATACTGTCGGTCCTATTTAAAAACCAGGACACTGGCCTTTGAAAAAACATGAGCAAAGATAAGAAGGTAAATGAGAAGAAGGTTGCTGCAAAAAGTGGAATGAGGAGAGAAGAAAAGTATGGAAACTAAGATCTGCATCCTCTTTGTTTCTACAAGAAATCATAATTTATTTTGCTGGTGTAGAATAATATAATAGAGAGGAGGTCACAGTCTGTGAGCTAGCTACTCACTCTGGAGAGAACGGTGTCCTCCAGTTTGGCAAAAGAAATTTGTTCATGTGCTTGCATTTGCTGAAGATTTTGGATCTGGATTTAAATACTGTGGTGGAATTGTTGGATTTAAAAAGAATGAGAAATCTTTCAGCAATACACACTTCGCCTTTATTTGATCCATTTGTATATGGTGTAGATTTCATCATAGTTCTCCACTTGATTGCCTGTAGTGGGCAGTTGGTCTTCAGATCTCATACAGGGCTAGCCAACTTAGTGGCTTCATTTTTACCAATGTGTCAAAAAGAAGACTCGTGGTTTGCATAATGGCTTTTAAAATTACCTTCACACAAACTAATTTAATTTTTCCTCACAATTACTTTGTCTTGGAGTATTGTATTGACTTTGGCTTCATAAACAACTGAATTTATCAAATATGTCCTTGATCAGACACACTTGAGGCAGATAGCTGCACTGTCAAAAACTGGTTTAGGAATTTAACGGATAAGCATAAATCCAGATTTAAAGATTTTATATTGTAGATTTTTATCCCTTGATATCAAGATTGTTATTGGATAAGGTGAGATCTATATTTTGCTTCTGATATATCTTCACCCTTTATGTTCTCTCCTTTCTCCACTCCTCTTTCTTCTCCCCTCCTCTTCCATCCTCTCCTTCATCTCTATCTGTTCCCCTCCTCTCCCCTTCCCACTCTCTCCTCTCCTCTCTTGCCTTTCTCTTCTTTTTCTTCTCCCCTCCTCTCACTCCTCTCCCATCACTTCTCCCATCATCTCTCCCTCCCCTCCACTGTATTCTCTCTTTTTTTCCTGTTTACCTCTATCCCTACTATTCTGTTCTTTCAGAATGTTCTATCATCACAACCTCCATACTCCTACACTTTTTCTTAATAATATAATTCTTTGTTGTTGTCTCTCTCTCTCTCTCTCTCTCTTCCTTCATGATTATCTGTTTGTCAACTGTCTGCCTGTCTCCCTCCCTCTGCCTTTTCCCCCTTCTCTCCACCATACCCTATCACATTTTCTCTCTTTACCCCTCACATTCACTGCATTGCATTACCCTTTCTCCTTTCTTTCTTTCGCATATTACATCAAAACACACACACACACACACACACACACACACACACACACACACACACACACACACACACACACATTTTATCTCTTTTGCAAACACAGTTTCATCCCTCCACACAGCATATCATATTACATCACACACACTCACTATTGCTTCACCTGCTAAGAATAACAGCCAAATGTCCTTCATCTCACACCTCAATGTTTCAGAAAACGACACACTGGTACACATGTCATACTTTTCTTGCATATTGTGATAAGACAGGTTGGCCACAGTTGGAGTGCCTTTGAGAAGACAGCAGTCTGCTTGAGGTTAAACAGCCACTGCTATGTTAAGGGTAACATATCTGTGGAGTGCTCAGCACATTAATTTCCCGAGCAGGCTGTTCTGTTGATCGGATCAACTGGAACCCTCGTCGTTGTAACTGATGGAGTGCCATGATATATATATATATATATATATATATTTATAGCCAGTCTTACCAATCAGTTTCAGGCTGGGGGTTCAACAGAATGTTAGGTAACATATGTATAACATACTAGCAGAGATACCCAGCATTACTAAGGATTAAACGGCATAGTTTGTATGTATATATTACATTCATGTTGAAGCAGGTGATACAGGAAAGTGCAGCATCGATAACAAAACATTTGTGGAGTAAATTATTTAAGCTTTGCATAAATGACAATTTGAGTTTAGCACACTAATTTGGACAGAATTATCATTTTTATAAGAATGGGATGGATCGTATCTGAAAACAACTCCAGGTGTTGTGAAGAACGAATTTGTACATGGTTTGTTTTGGAGAGCTATTCCATTAGATCTCTGTGTCATCTGGCATGCTAAATGTTGTTTTAATGATTTGGCATTAAGTGCTGCAGCATGCCTTTGCTGATCTTGAGGGTCTCATCTCCCTTCTGTCTTGGGACTCCATTTGATGTGCTGCAGCATGCCTTTGCTGATCTTGAGGGTTTCATCTCCCTTCTGTCTTGGGACTCCATTTGATGTGCTGCAGCATGCCTTTACTGATCTTGAGGGTTTCATCTCCCTTCTGTCTTGGGACTCCATTTGATGTGCTGCAGCATGCTTTGCTGATGTTGAGAAAGTCTCCTCTCCCTTCTCTCTTGAGACTACATCTCTTTGATATGCTGCAGCATGTGTTTGGTGATCTTTGGAAAGTGTCTTATCTCCTCTGTATTGAAACTCCATCTGATATGCTGCAAGCGTGCTTTTGCTAATCTTGAGAAAGTGTCATGTCCCTTGTCTCTTGAGACTCTTGCCTTCGATTTTCTGAATCCTCCTAGTTTGATAGGTGTTTCTGGAGAGATTATGTTTTTTTTTAGTGGCGTATTTTTGTCAATGTTTTAAACCAAAAATTATGAACATAGAAAAAATATACATTAATCTCTATTTTTGTAAGTAGTTGTATGTATGTAGTATGTCTATATTTTTGTATGCAGTGTAAAATGACCAAATATAAGCAAATTGTAAATACCTTGCAACTGCTGCAATAATTATGAACTGTTAATTGAACGGTAGATGTGTATTTTTATATACCTTGGATCTGTCACATAATTGGTTTTTGTGAAGAGTCTCACCTCCAGCTGTTCTCATCACATATGTATATGCATGTGTAGATGTATGTGTGTGTTTAATAATGTATGAAATGGGTGTGCAAACACATATACACTCACCGACACATATAGATTCATACACAAAATGTGACAATACGCATACATGCACTCTCCCATACAGTCACATACATATAATACATTACAATATAGATCTAATTTTTTCACTTTTGACATGTAATACTGAACCAATCTAAAAGATTGTTCTGGGCTCGCATTAGGCAAGAAGTTGAAAACTTTTTTGTTCCATGACACTCCATGGACCCTAAGTAATGCATGTGTAAAATTTGAATGAAATCGGTTGGGTAGTTCTTGAGTTTTAGAGATTCACACATACAGACAGACACAAACACACACATTCTCAGTTTATATATATATATATATATATATATATATATATATAATAATAATAATATAGATTTAATCAAAAGATTAAATGTGGTACTTAAAATGCTTGAGGCACCAGAATTTGGTAGGATAAAAACCAAAAACAAAATCAAGAGATTTGGTGAATAAAATTTGAAGTTAAGCAACAAAAATTCAATAGGTTATAGCAGTACGTACGTTTCGTACAAGCTCCATTTATTCATGTAGTGAGAACACTACAGAAAATACAATGAAAATGTACTCCTCAGCTGCATAATGGAATTTCATTTTAGAAAGTCGTTTTGAAGATGTTTGCAAAAAACAAGAGTAAGAGAAGAAAACACATCTCGACTATGCTGCTGTTTCACAGACAAGTAAAACAGCAATACTTTTGGTTGTTTTCCAACATTCGGATCCATAGGAGGATACTAAGTATGCTTTGCTAAAATCGTATTTTGGTACTCTTCCCGAGTATTGCTGATTTCCATATCACAAACTACAGAAACAATAAGAAACAATGATATATCATCATCATCATTTAACATCCGCTTTCCATGCTAGCATGGGTTGGACGATTTGACTGAGGACTGGTGGACCAGGTGGCTACACCAGGCTCCAATCTGATTTGGCTGAGTTTCTTCAGCTGGATGCCCTTCCTAATGCCAACCACTCTGAGAGAGTAGTGGGTGCTTTTACGTACCACTGGCACGAAGGCCAGTCAGGCAGTACTGGCAATAGCTACGCTCAATATATATCATATAACATATAACTATAACATATACACCCTTTATAATATGCTGTAGTATATATACCTCCTATAATGCAATATAGCTCATACACCTTCTATAATGTACTATAGCATATATATATTTTTAATGTACTATAATATAAACATTATCTCTAATGTACTATTTCACATACTTTCCACAATGTACTATACCAAATACACATTTTCGTAATGTACAATAATGCATACAACTTATATACTCATTCATGTGCACTTCTATAATGTTTTATTCACCCCACCACACTTTCTATAATGTACTATAAACTATAGCACACAGACACACACTATCTGTAATGTATTATATGACACATCTATAATGACCTACAAAAACACGCACGTACCTTTATAATGTTCTATTCCACACACACCTTCTATAATGTATAAAACTACATATATATATATACACACTTTCTACAATGTACTAAATGTATATACACATACATACACATATCTCCATAATGTTCTATAGCACACACACACACACACACACACACACACACACACACACACACACACACACACTTTTTATGATGTATTGTACCAAACCCGCCCACATACACACACATACTTTCGTAATGTACGCTTTCACACACTCATTCATAATATACAAGACTATACATTTACATACTTTCTGTAATGTACTGTAACGCACACACACGTTTTCTTTAATGTATTACACCTCACCACCATGCACACACATACATACACACACACAAACACACACACTCCTTCATAATGTACTATGACACACACACACCTTCATAATGTACTATTCTCTCCACACACCTCTATAAAGTACTAAACACGCACACACACTTTCATAACATACTCTAAAACACACACACACATTCATAATGTACTATCCCACACAAACGTATCTTCTATAATGCACTATACCATGTACACACACATACATACATACACACACATGCATACACACACAGAGATATATGCACACATTCATAATGTTCTGCATACACACATCTATTCTATAATATATACCACACACACATACACATTAATAATGTATTGCACACATACCTTCTATAAGGTATTATATTTCACTCACACACACACACACACACACACACACACACACACACACACACACATTTATAATGTAGTATAATACATACATAAGCAGACATAGACACACCTTCATAATGTACTACCACGTGCACACACCTTCAGTAATTGTACCTCAATTTCTATATATTTATTCAATTCTTTTATCAACTTTTCCTCAAATCACTTTTGTTGAAAAATCTTTTCCTGATTGTCAAAGAATACGAAGAATATTGAGAAATATTGATAGAACTGGAACAAAATTTTCATTTCCCCTCAAGTTTTAGTCCCCAATATCTTTGCCTATCATATATGCACGTAATCCCCCCCCCCCACACACACTCAATAAATATTCTGTATACAATGGTTTCTTTTTTAGCTTCACCATCAATCTAACCACCCACTTACTCTAATCATCTTGCTATCATCATCCATCTGCTATTTTTTTGGTGTATTTTTTTAAAACTTTGCTTTCTCTTTTTATCAATTTATGTTTGAATTATTATTATTATTATTATAATTATTGCTATTATTTTTGTTGCTGATGTTATTATTGTTAGTATTATCAGTATTGATATTTCTATTATTATTGTCATCATCACCACCACCACCACCCCAACCATCATCATCATCATCATCATCATCATCATCATCATCACTTCTGTTTTATTATTAATATTTCTATTATTGTTGCTGTATTGTCACAGTCATCATCACCATTATTATTATTATTATTATCATCATCATCATCATCATCATCATCATCATTATTATTATTATTATTATTATTATTATTATCATCATCATCATCATCATCATTATTATTGTTATTATTATTATTATAATTATCATTATTATTGTTGTTGTTATTGTTGTTATTATTATTATTATTATTATTATTATTATTATTATTATTATTGTTATTGTTACTGTGTTATTGCCAGGAAGTTGAAATGAGAAAAAGAACTCAACGGAAAATTTCCTTACCTCACCCACTTAGTAATAAATGAATAAATAAATAGATGAATAAATAAATTGTAAAAAAAATTAACAACAACAACAAATAATGAAAGAAAAAGAAACAAGAAAAAGTTACTCTCATCAAGTAAAAACACAAAAAAGAATAAAAAATCTCTGAGATTGTATTATTTAAAATCAACTTACTGTTGTTAACTACTACTACTACTACTACTACTAATAATAATAATAATAATAACAATAATAATAATAATAATAATAATAAAATTTTCTTTATTGGCCACAAGGGCTGAACACAAAACAAAAGGGACAATACGACACAAGGAACAAGTGGGGCTTGGCACAATGTTGTGTATGATATAAATAATTACAAATATAATTAAACAATAAAAATTCCCCGATAGGTGGGGAGTTCTTCACAGGGCTAACCGAAGAACCCCACACATCCCGGTTACCCCAACCACCAGGTGTACCTCAGCAAGGGCAGCAATTTGGAGAAGGGGACGAGTCAATTACATCGACCCCTGTATTCAACTGTTACTTATTTTATCAACCCTGAAAGGATGAAAGATAAAGTCAACCTCGGCAGAATTGGAGCTTAGAGCATACAGATGTACGAAATGCCGCTAATGATTCAGCCAGCTCACTGCTTTAATAATAATAATAATAATAATAATAATAATAATAATAATAATCATTTCTACTATAGGCACAAGGCCTGAAATTTTGGGGGAGGGGGTCTAGTCGATTACATTGACCCCAGTGTTTCACTGGTACTTAATTTGTCGACCTCGGCGAAATTTGAACTCAGAATGTAAGAACGGATGAAATGCCACTAAGCATTTCACCCAGCATGCTAACGTTTCTGCCAGCTCACCGCATGAATAATAATAATAATAATAATAATAATAATAACGATGATAATAATAAAAGTGTTGCTAGATTCCGCACACATTTTATGCCGTGTACTCTCCATGAGATGAGGACCTGCTGTGACCCTAGGGTCAAGGGATGACCCCGGTTCAGCAGAAGACAATGGACCATATTTTATTTTTAAAAAAAAATTATAATAATAATCCTTTCTACTATAGGCATCAACTCCAGAACTTTTTTTTTTTAAAGCCTTGTACTTATTCTAGCATTCTCTTTTGGTGAACCACTAAATTACAGGGACATAACCATACCAACACCAGCTGTCAAGCAGTGGTGGTGGAGGAGACAAACATAGACACACACACACGCACACAAATACACAAATACACACACAAATACACACACATACACACACAGATACACACACACGCACACATACACACGCACATACATGTAGACACAGACACACACACATATGACAAGCTTCATCCAGTTTCCGTCTACCAAATCGACTCACAAGGCTTTGCTCGAGACTATAGCAGAAGACACTTGGCCAAAGTGCCATAGAGTGGTATATTCCCTTATTGGGACTGTCACGTTAAGTTGGCAGTATACAACTACTTGATTGTATTGTCATTCGGAAGAAATTGTTCCACTTCACATATTTTCTTTTTGGTATATATTGTGTGTTATTTACCTTTGATTTTTTAATTCTTTCTCCCTTTTTTATTTTCACCAACTGTTTGGGAATTTTTATCCTTAATTATTATTTCTGTCATGTCACATGATAAAAATGTAATCCTACAAGTTGGTACTGTTAAGAGCCAAGATATTTGCTCATCTACTTCTGATACTGGGTCTAAAGATATTCCCTTTGCCATCTTCAGAGTTTTGGTTGGTGATGTTCTGGAAAACTGGTGTTTGTGCTTTTTGCTGTTATGGTTGATTTTCATTTTTTTCATTATTTTCATTTTCCTTTTGTTTTTCCCTAATTTTCTCAGCTTTTCTGGGCAGTCAGCTTTAAGGTGTATTTTACTCCAACAAATGTAACAACTAAGAATTTTTTTCTGTATCATTAATCTCATGCACTTTGTCCTGGTGCCTTTTATGAGGCACAGTTCTGGTATGGCTCTGTGGCCTTAGAATATTATTAGGATTTGTGAATCCTTTTTGATGCTCACTGATCATAAGTCACCTTTCATAAACCCTGCCTTGACCATTCTCTCATATCCATTCTATGATACAAATATAACCCCTAGTCAAAAATCTCCATCATTTTTTATGTTTCTCATTGTGACTCTGAATCACCAACATATAGTGAGACAAATATCTAACAGGTTCAGCTTATGTTTTGGCTGTGTTTTCAGTTTGGAAAGTACTGCATTCAGTGCCATGCTTTTCACCTTTTCAGGACAGAAAATATCTCTGGATGTGTCCTGGGGAGCCTGTGGTACTACTTGAAGTGAGGAAAAATTTAATCTGATTCCATCTTTTTTTGTCAACAAAGATATATAATTTTTCTCTCTGACATCTTCTGGATTATTTCTTCTAGCAAAGCAATGCTATTCAGCTTTATAAAATTCCCCCACCTACATATTTTTCTCATAAATGTGATAGCTCTAAAAATTCCATTAGTTCATTTTGTATTGAAGGAAATTTAGCCTTCACACAACTGTAATATGAATGAGCTGCAGTATTTGACTTCATGTAAGAATCACTCCTGCTGTTGTTGTTGTTATTACTGTTGCTGTCTTCAAGATAAGCTTATTTGAGTATTTGGAACATTTTCTTCCATGTTTATGAAACTGTTGCTTATTTTATTCTTCTTGTGCATTTTAATTGTGTTTTAGCTTTGTGTTTCTTTTTTTATTTTTTGCTGCCATTGTAGTGTTGGTCTTGTTGCATAATTATGTGTGGTAGCCATTTTGGATGAGAAAATGTAATGTGTATGAATAAAATTTGAAAAGTTTATGAATCATACCTCTCTTTCTATTGTCTGCTTGCAGATATCAAGGGCAGCCCTTCAATTATCGACAATTATAGTTCTTTTTACGTGTACTCCAATGAAAACTTTTATTCGGTAATGCTTGAAATGATATTTCAATGCCAGAGTGAAAAAACAAAAAACAAACCCATATTCACATTACAAGAATCAAACTTAATAATAATAATAATAATAATAATAATAATAATAATAATAATAATAATAATAATTCTTTCTTCTATAGGAACAGGGCTTGAAATTTTGAGGGGTAGGGGCAGGTTGATTACATCCCCCCCCCCAGTGCTCAATTGGTACTTATTTCATCAAAATCAAAAGGATGACAGCTAAAGTTGACCTTAGTGGAATTTGAACTCAGAACATAAGTCTGGATGAAATGCCACTAAGCATTCAGCCAGCTTACCTTGAATAATAATAATAATAAGAAGAAGAAGAAGAAGAAGAAGAGGAATAGTAATAGTAGTAATAATAATAATAATAATAATAATAATAATAACAATGATGAACTCTCCTGTAGAAGACAATGTATATGTATTCAGCTTTTTGCCGAATGACCTGCACAAATGATTTGTTTATAATGTTAAATGTATGTGCTGTACATTAAGCTGACTCTCTCCATCAAATTGACATTACCTGAATAGGTGTACAGTGTACCACGTGTCATATATGATAATAATGATGATAATGAAAATAATAATAATAATAATAATAATATAGAAAGGATTGAGGTATTTTAATAATAATAATAATAATGATGATGATGATGATGATGATGATGATTTCAAATTTTTGCCACAAGGGCAGCTTGGGAGTGGGTGGTGATGGTGGTGGTGGTGATGATGATGATGATGATGAGGAGGAGGAGCCATACCTACAAACATTAAACATGCCACACAAAAGTTTACAAAACATGTGGTGGTGGTGGTGGTGGTGTGTGTGTGTGTGTGAGTTTCTGTGGTGGGGGTGGATAACACATCATTCTCTCTGTCATCACTCCCTTTTCTGTTCACCCTCTCTCTGTTACATTTGCTTTGAATCAACTGAAACAATGAATAATAATGAGAAGCTCTTGGTCTTGCCGAGTAGAAGGCAACCCCTCCAGTGCTGGTGCCACAATAAAATGCTCTCAATACTCTACATAAAGTACTTGGCATAAGGAAGGGTATTTCCCATTACAAAAATAGAACATACAAGTGGGAAGTGGTCCAGAAACCTGTCCAGAAGGGCAGTAACTCCATGCAAGAATCCTCACAAACTTGGTTTGTGATGACCTTTACAACCATAGAAAGCAGATGTAAAATTGATGTTGGTTGTGGTGGTGGTGGTGGTGGTGACAATAATGATGGTAGTAATGATAATGATGTTAACGGCAATGACAATGACGACTACAGCAAGGATAAGGATGATGATGATGATGGTGATGGTGGTAGTGGTGATCAAACAGTGGGGTGGAGCAAAAACATAACATGGTATTTTAAAACAAATTTGGTACAAAAAACAAACAAACAAGAGCAATCTACTCCCACAAGGGCAAGAAGCCATTGTGTTGATAGGACAGCGCACAACTTTCATAACCTTTGGCTCCTGAAAAGTCGAACAGCCTAGGAAAGGTGATCACTCATCTGTTGATACAATGGCTAATGTCTGCTGACGAGGTCTTTAACAACGATCTAACCTAACCTGTAAGGGTGCCTGTATACACTCCTTATATTTTCTTCAGTCAGCATAAATTTGTTCCTTTGTAGGTTCACAATCAGATCAGTGAAGTTTTAGTTTTTCCTTTGAATGACCATGATGTTCAGATACTCCAGATTAGGTACCTTTTCATGAACTTGCCTTTCTCTGAGGGTGCTTTTTCCTGAGGGTACCTTTTCATAATAACCTTTCTCTGAGGGTACCTTTTCCTGAGGGTGCTTTCCCATGAGGTTGCCTTTTCCTGAAGGTGCCTTTTCCTGAGGGTACCTTTTCCTGAGGGTAATTTTTCATAGGTACCTTTCTCTGAGGGTACCTTTTCATAGGCACCTTTCCCTGAGAGTACCGTTTCATGAAGGTACCTTTTTATGAGGGTACTTTTTCATTGGTATCTTTTCATAAGGGTACCTTTTCCTGAGGGTAATTTTTCCTAGTTACCTTTTCATGAGGAACTTCCTGCTTTTTTGCTCTTGTTTCACTGACCCCCAACATATATCCAGCTTTTGTAAGATTCCCTATTCCTCCACACATCATCACATGATGTGTTGGACTGTTGTTGTAACTTCTGGCTGGCTCTGTAATGGTAGAAGGGATCCCTTGAATTCATGGAACACTATTTTATTAGTCCTAGCACTAACAGTACTGCAGATGAAGCAGTTGTTTGCTTCAGGTCTAGCTATACTCAGAGCTATGACAAGTGGTGTCATGGCAACAGTGATGACATTGTCAGTCGTAGTCATTTACTACAGTTTACAACCATTCATCTCTGTTTCTTTTCTTTCCCCTATTTGAGCAATATGTCAGGCTTCCACACATGTAGCTAGAGGGATCTCTGCTCTGCACTGCAAATCTGACTGATTTCCTCTCTTCTTCCACTATGGAGGAAGACTTGGAGTCTTCTGGGGTTATTAGGGAGTGAATTCATGCAGACTTTACCTGACCATATGTTGTTGCAAATCACACCTGAATTTATGGTTTGCCTTACCTGTACTGTATCACAAGGTGACTAAAAGGCAAGGATCTACATCAGCATCTAGGTCTCTGGTCGTGTCCCCTGTATTTCCACTGCAGTTGTTTTGCAGTACCATCCTATGAGCAAATGTGAAGTGAACAAGCTCTGCATACCTTCTCAATCTCATTAACAGATTTAAAAAATAGGCATGGACCCACATACAGATTGTTCCTCTTGAGGGACTACATATTGGTCCAGGCACCCTTTAATTCTTCTTTCAGGGACATATAAGAACCTCTTCTTTAATTATTATTATTTTTTTTATTTGAAAATAAGGCCAATAGCATTTTCTTCATTGCCATTTCTTACTCACATCATTCAGGCAAGTAAACACTCTCATTTGTGACCAACAGCTTCCACACTTTTTCTTTTGCTTGGAGTTCATTTATATCATGTTACTCTTTGTGATGTGCAATGCTTGCAAAAGATAAATTACTGCTGTTGATGATGCGTTTGCTGTTGTCATTTGAATATGTATTATCTTTCTGGTTTTGTTTTGTTCTTTTCAAATGGCAACTGTTTGTGTCATTAAGTGTGTCATTAAGTTTGTCATTCTTAAAAATTTTTCTCTTTCCTAATCATTATCTTTGTCTGTAAAGCCAGATGATAGTAGCAGAGTCAATACTTCATCTTCATCATCATCATCTTCAGTGTCGCTACCATCATCATCATCATTGTTATTGTTGTCATTGGCATCATCACCACTGTTGTCATCATCATCATCATCATCGGCGTCGTTGTCATCAGTGGCGGCGTCACTGGCAACGTCACTAGTGGCGACGTCATTGGTGGGTGGCGGCAGCATCGGCGGTGGCAGCAGCATTGTTGCTGTCATTGTATTTGTCATCATTGTTATTGACGTTGTCGTTGTTGTTGTCATCGTCGTCGTCGCCGTCCTCCCCCCCCCCTCATCATCATCATCACCGTCATCAGTGTCATTGCTACTATCACTATTATGTTTGTCTTTGGCTGTGTGGTTAGAAAGCTTGCTTCCCAGTTACATGGTTTCGGGTTCAGTCCCACCGCGTGGCACCTTGCTATAGTCCCGTGCCGACCGAAGCTTTGTGATTGAATTTGGTAGGCGGAAATTACTGCCGCGTGTGTATGTTTGTATATGTGCTTGTGCCTCTCCGAAAGAGAGAGAGTTTTATGGAGAAATATGCATTTGTCAAATCCATCTTGGGATGACTAGCTTGGGCTGATGTGACCCTCTGACCCTAAAATTACTTGTGTCCTTGGTATATAAACGTTTGGTGCTCTACTGACTGCCTTATGTGAACACATCGTACATTTATGTATGTGTATATATATGTATGTATGTACGTACATATACACATAGATGTGTGTGTGCGTATGTATATATATATATATATATATAGGTTGAGGAGGGTATTAGATTTAACCAAACCCAAAAAGATACAGGTAATACCGAGTAAGTGCTGTATACCGACTAGTTATGCCCCAGTCGTTGTATGAACAGGATTGGGGATTATAGGTCGTGTATTAGCGTGTGTATGTATAAATATATAAAAAGATAAAGAGAGCAATGGTAAAGTTGGAAATATATTTTATGGATAGAGTCTTACAGCTGTTTCTGGGAAGATCCAAAACTTCCCTTCATCGGAGAGAGAAATAGTAAAGGAATCGATTATTATATCCATAGGCGGAGAGTTATCCACCTCTGCTATTTCAGCCTTTGCTGCAGCAACTATTTCCGGAAAATTCCCACAAGGATTACTTTGCACGGATACTTACTACTGGAATGAAACTACACTCCAAGTACTGTTCTTTCTTTCTTTCTTTTTTCAGCTCATCACACTCACTCTCACTTCATGCTATAACTCTCCGCCTATGGATATAATAATCGATTCCTTTACTATTTCTGTCTCCGATGAAGGGAAATTTTGGATCTTCCCAGAAACAGCTGTAAGACTCTATCCATAAAATATATTTCCAACTTTACCATTGCTCTCTTTATCTTTTTATATATTTATACATATATATATATATATATATATATATATATATATATATATATATATATATATATATATATATATATATATATATATATATATACACACACATATATATATATATATATATATGTGATGCTTTTGCTGTTGTCATTTGAATATGCATATATATACATACACACACACACACACACAGATATTTTGATACTTATAAAATGAGTATTCTTGTTTGTTTGTGTGTGTGTATAAAATGTACTATACTGTAATGGCAAGATCAACAAAAATGTACTCACTCTGTTGTAATAATTACTCCTCTATTCTTTAGAGTATTCTTTCTATGTTTTTTTATTGTGTGTATATATATATATGTGTGTACACACATGTATATATACATATATATATACTTATATATATATGTATATACATACATACATACATGTGTATCTGTGTGTGTGTATATATATATATATATATATATATATGTATATAAAAGGGGGGTGTCTATTTACTTTAGAGATATCTCTGTATAAATACATATATCATGTCTATATATATATATATTATATATGCATAGATTCCATCTGTGTTTGATAACATGCACAACACACACCCCCATCCACCCGCACACACACGTACACATTCTCTCTCACTCTCTCTCTCTCACACACACACACATACACAAACATACACAATCTCTAGCTCTCTCTCTCTCTCACACACACACACGCATACACACATTCTCTTTCACTCTCTCTCTCTCTCTCAGTCATATACACACAAGCACACACACAAGCACACACACATGCACACATACACACACCCATGCATATAATCAAGTGTAGATTCACTGTACGCCTGTGATCTTTTAGATGTGATTCATGAATTGCATCTGAGAAGATCACAGACCTATTTTACCTCTGTGTGAAAGATTAAGCAATGCCGTATTGAACCATAAACCATTTCATTATAAGTTATATTCTCCATACAATGTACTGAATGGCCTTTCTTTCCATTTATGCATATAAACACACATGCACACACATATCTGTATGCGTTTGTGTATGTGTGAAGGTGTATACATTTATCATCATCATCATGTTCATTAACTTAAGGGCCACATTTCTGTGCTTGTGTAGGATAGAGTGAGATCATTGAGGCAGATTTTCTATGGCTGGATGCCCTTCCTGCCACCAACCTTCACTTGTTTCCATATATATATGTATATATATATATATATTTTATTATATGTATTTATTTTCTCCTTGTTAATAATTAACTCGGACAAAATAAATTGGTTAATAGATACCAGAGTAGCAAAGATCACAGAATGCCTGTGGTGTAACTCCTGTTTATGAGGTTGAAACTCCTTGTTATTTTGGGTACTTGAGTAAATATATAAATTTAGTAAATGGAGTAAAACACATATGTTAAATGAATTCTTTTATTTCCAACATATGTTTCAAAGATTACAAATTATACCATCCATAGGAATAGATGATGTTGATAAGAATGTAATCTTCTCTTCAGGGAAATGCATGGGAACCAGCTTAACCGTAAGACATTTTAACCGAAGATGATAACTGTAGTTAGAGAAGATTGTTATGTAATTTATTTGAAAAAGCCGTTGGAGGTTGGAACGCTACTAGACAGTACGTTGGACAAGAAGGGAAGAAAAGAAGGAAAAAAGGAAATTTAGAGTATAAAATTGGGAGATAATGAGATGATTTAAATCCGATAAAAATTGGAGAGGAATGTTTTATTTATAATGGGACTGTAAAGGGGGGGGGGTTAATCTTGTATTAATACAAGTAGTGTTGACACTACTAGTAGTGGCAGAACATGTTTATGCCCTGGTAGATGGCAAGCACCAAGCATGCCATTTGACCTTATCAAAGCATGTTCAAAGAATAGCTGCTGATTCTATTCATAAAAAAGCCATTTACATTAGTTTTGAAGAATTGCCATATAGGATTGGCCTGGTTAATAAAATCCAGAGTTACTCATTCACTTTCTTAATTAATTAATCTTCATAAAAGTGCTTTGATTGATTAGTACATAACTAATAGAATATTAACTTTTATAATTTAAGGAGAATAACTTCAAGAGAGCTGTAGTTTAGTAAAGTTCCCATGAAATTACAGAGGAGTGTGAGAGAAAAGAAGGATAAAGAGGTAAAGGAAAAGAAATAATAGAAAGAGAATAAGATAGATTAAAGAGAGAAAGTGGTCAACACATTGACTGGAAAGCAGTATTGGCATAAATAAATGATTATGCATCCTAGACTAATGAAAGTATTATAGGCAATAATTGATGCCATCCTAAAGGTATAAACTTATAAGTTTGCAAATTTACAAAATTATTTTAGTTAAATATCAAAATGTGCAAATATCAGTGATTTAACAGCAAAGAAGTTATCAGTTGAAGGTCAGAAATAATAGAGAAAGAAAAACAGAACCAATATTCATGAAAACAGCATAAAAACCGCGGGCCAAACGTTTCTGCCAGCCAGTATTGTCTCAATATCATTTAGAGTAAAGCAAATCAATAAAATTCATACATGTTCAGTAGACAGCTAATACATTACTATAATTATTTAAAACTATTAGGAGTAACAAGAAAAAGAGTTGATAAGAATCATAAAGAATTATAAAGGCCATACATACTAATTAATGCTAACTAAATTTATAGAATTAAAATGAATTATAAAGAATTTTAAAGTCAGTGACTAAGGAGGAGGATGCAAATATTATTAAGATATCGCCTAAAGCTAGAAACAAATTGAATGTTATTAAATTATGTAAAATATCGATCAAATGGGCTTACAGCCATCTGTATTAGTTATTAGAACTAAGGTTGGGCAATGGTAGCTTAAATATGATCAATTATAAGCATGATAGTATAGGGAAACACTATGCTATTTAAAAATTATTCATAAATCTTATTACTAGTGATAAAGTCTATAATACAGGGATATAGATATGTATCTAGTAATTTACATTTCCTTGATGTTGGTAAACATGATTAGAAATTTCACTTGATCATCTGTTGATTAATCAACATGTTACTGCTCACTAGTTTATTTGGTAGCCTGATGAGTTGAGAGTTGCATAACATATTGCATAATTTTAAGGATGTTGTGCATACTGCATACCTTACTGTACTAGGTCTACATCACAATAAAGACTCTTGAAACAATTGTAGCAATACCATGTAACCCATTCATCTGTTTTTACTATATATTGGTGTGTGTGTCTGTATGTAAATTTATGTGTGTGTCTTTGTGTTTGTGCTTGTCCTCCATTGATTGACAACCGGTGGCTTTTTTTTTTTTTGCTTCATCTCCATAATTTAAAAGTTCATTAAAGGAAACTGATGGAATAAGTATCAGGTTCTAGAAATAAGTATTATGGTTGATTCTTTCAACTAAAACCCTTCAATGTTGTGCTCCAGCGTGGTCACAGTCCAATGACCAAAACAAGTAAAAAATTAAAGGATATTAATAGTTGTTACAGTAATATTGCAGTTCTATATTTAAGAGATGAGGAATTATGTACATTATTTACATTTGACGGATATTTGTCCTCATCTTGTTTGCTGATATACCCTCCAACCTTCATCAGGTGTCTTGGGAAAATGTTGAACCTGGG
>NC_142952.1:14220996-14223496 GCF_046866305.1 Octopus bimaculoides
TGTAAATCAGAACTCTGTGAAGGAAGAAAAGAAAGGAAAAGGATAAATAGATTATAAAAGAAAAAAAAAAAAAGGATGAAAATCAGAAGAATTTGTTTTCCTTTCATTTGGAATTCCTGTGCACGCAAAAGGTCTGGTGAGAAATCACAGGTTGAGAGTAGAAAGAGAGGAAAAGTGAGAGAAAGAAAATGACTATGAGAGAGAGGGGGAGAGAGGGGGGGATAGAGAGCAAGAGAAAGAGTGAGTGGAGTATAAATGGTGAGAGCTTGTATTTATTTTTGTACCAAAGATAATTTGGCAAACACAAGGAAAGCATGGTGAAAATGAGAAAACTGTTTAAAGTATAATAGGATGTGAAGTTGAAAGACTAGGGGTGGGGGAATATTTAAAGTTAATATATATACAGAGAGAAAGAGAGAAGGAAAAGAAGAGAGAAAAAGGGGAGAAAGAAAGAGGGAGAGAGAGAAAGAGGGAGAGAGAGAAAGAGATAGGTGTTGAGGAATGTGGAAGTAATGCATGAATGAGTGATCAGGTTAGAGTTATAATTTGGTCAAGATCTTGGCACTTCACTGACAAACATTGATTCCATTTGGAAAGTAATCTACTGTGGTTAAGATTTCAATATCAAATGGCCTTTAAGGTAGTTCTGAAAAACATGCTTAAAATATTCCCAACAGCTGTGTCACAATATTATGGTCTGTTGTGTCAGCAGTATAGCAATTTTATGGTCCATTGCACAAGCTGTGGTTCGATGTCAGTATGACATGGTTTATCCCTGCCACCATCAACTGTGTACAGAATCTCATGAGTAATGAAGAGTGGGTGAAATATGGTTAGTGAAACTGTGGGTTAGTGAACATTATAATGCAGTAGTGTAGCTATGGGGATGTAAACAAACCAGTACTGCATGTCAAGCATATGTTATGGTATGCACATTAATAGTTTTCACTTTCTGCAGCTACTGGAATCGTTGAGTATATAAACAGATTAGCTGCTTGTTTCTCTGGGACTGGTTAAATTGATATTACACCTTTGATGAGAATCCAGTATGACATGAAAACTGATTAAGGTTCATCATTTTATTTCAATCTATAGAGAAACAGTTAAATGAACCCTATTCATAAAGGTACTATACAGGATGCTAGTCAATTATATCGACCCCAGTACTCAACTGGTACTTATTTCATCGACCCCAAAAGGATGAAAGGCAAAGTTGAACTTGGAATTAGAACTCAGAACATAGTGACAGGTGAAATATCGCTAAGCATTTAGCCCAGCATACTAACGAGTATGCCAGCTCGCCACCTCAATAATAATAATAATAATAATAGTAATAATAATAATCAATTCTACTAAAAGCACAAGACCTGAAATTTGGGGAGAGGGGACTAATCGATTACATCAACCTCAGTGTTTCACTGGTACTTAATTGATCAACCCTGAAAGGATGAAAGGCAAAGTTGATCTCAGTGGAATTTGAACTGACTCAGAATGTAAAGACAATAATAATAATAATAATAATAATAATAATAATAATAATAATAATAATAACAACAACAATAATCCTTTCTACTACAGGCACAAGGCCTGAAATTTTTGGTGAGAGGTGAGTAGTCAATTACATTGACCCTAGTACTTGTCTGGTACTTATTTCCATCAACCTGAAAGGACAGGAGGCAAAGCTGTCAGCAATGGCATTTAAATTCAGAATGTAAATCAGTAAGAAATGCTAATGGTGCTGCCAGATTGCTGTCTTAATGATGATGATGATTATCATAATGTTTTTAAAATTTTGGCACAAGGCTACCAATTTCAAGGGAGGGGTGAGTCAGTGTCGATTAAATCCAAAGCCAGTGCTCAACTGGTACTTATTGTATTGTCCCTGAAAGGATGAAAGGCAAAGTCAACCTTGGTGGAATTTGATCTTAGAATGTTAAGACGGAAGAAATGCTGTTAAGCATTTTGTTCAATGTCCTAACAATTCTGCTAGCTCACAACCTATATGTAATTCTGGGGAGAGGGGCCAATTGATTAACCCCTGTGGTTAACTGATACTTATTTCATTGACACCGAATGCATGAAAAATATAGTTGACTTTTGTAGCATTTGAATTCAGAATGTAAGGTTAGATGAAATGCTGTGAAATATTTTGTCTGACATGCTTAACGGCCCTGCCAACTCACCACCTTCCAATTGCAGGGCAGCAGTAATGAATACGAAATAACAAGGATTATGAAAATTCGTTCAACCCATGCCAGCATGGAAAGTGGATATAAAAAAATGACAACAGTGATGAAGACATTTCATCAGTATGTCTTTAAAATACTTTTGAAAGACAGAATAGAAACAAATACATCATGGCTGGATCAGAAACAAAAAGCATCGCATACGAAAGGATTCAATAAGCAAAAAAGAAATGGAAACAAAAAATTTACAAGCTTACTGTGTAAATGTAAGAAAATATTATTGAGAGAACTGATATGAATTATCAGAGGGATTA
>NC_142952.1:14235996-14243496 GCF_046866305.1 Octopus bimaculoides
TTGGCCATGATTGATAAGCCAGGTTTAATAAAATCATAATGGATCACACTTACGCCAGACCACCAAACACACACCATCAGCTTCTTTTGATGAATTTTGCTTTTTGGTGGCTCATTTTTATCTAACCATTGCACTGAACATTTATGATTATTGTATTGGGTCCATTTCTTACCATACGTTACAATTTGATTCAAAAATGATTCATTTTTGTGACGAGAAAATAGCATAATGCAGGCTTCCAAACGTTGCTGTTTCTGATTTTCATTGAGTTCATATGGAACCCACTTATCCAACTTTTTCACTTTACCGATTTGAACTGAAGTGAGTCAATATTGAAAACCTGAGCTCTTCAAAAGGATGGTTATGGTGACTGCTTGGTGGTGTATTGCTGGACTCCTCCACTATAACTTCTTAAAACCCAGAAAAACCATTACTGCCGAAACATATTCGTCAGAGTTATTTCTGGTTATAATCCAGCAGGACACTGAAAGAATGGTACAGGCATGAGAAGGGGAGCAAACAGAGGCAATAAGTATGAGTATTGGATGATTGGAAGAGAGATGAAGAGGAAAGTAGAAGAGAAGTGATGACTTGGAAAAGGACAAAGTAGAATTGAAGGAAAGAAAGGAAGAGAAGGAGGAATAGAAAGAATAGAGGAGGGTAAGCATTCTATAGAAAAGGGGAAGAGGATGGCTGAAATTAAGGAGAGGACAGTCATAAAAGCATTAGTGTTTGTAATTAGGTAATTAGGTCATAATGCACAAAAACATTTGCATTGTCTTCAAGTCAAATACAATCCAGATATTATGTTGAAATTTGATATTGGCCACTGACACTCGTGGTCAATTTAAATCTTTATTATTTGCTCATTGCTACTTATCTCACATATGCAATGAATTGTATTAGAAGAATGAATGAAGAATCAGCAGTAACTATATTATGATGGGAAGATAGAAAAAGTGTTGGTAAGATTGGACATTAAAGAGAGAGAGAGAGAGGGGGAAGAGAGAGAAAAAGAGAAATGCAAGGTTAAAAATAAAATAAAATCAATTAGAGTTACTTTACAGACCAAATAAAATAAAATAAAATGGGAGGCCAAATATAATTTTAAATTAAATTAATATATTAAATGAATATATATATATTGGGTCATCCCATAAATAATGCAGATTTTTTCTACTTTTTTTATATTTCAAAATTAAGATAAACAAAGTTCTTTTTTAATCTAAAATATACTTTCCTTCATTTTCTACAATGCTCTTCCACCTATCTGGTAGACTTGCAAGGCCCCTCTTCCAAAATTCACTTGTTCATGGTGAAAAATACTCCTCCAACACTGTTCTACAGAGTTCATATTTTTTCCATCCAAATGATTTTGGAAACTGTAGAATAAATGATAAAGAGTTCTCCAGAAAAGGCTTATGTCCAATGGCTTTCAGCATTGTTTTTAGTAGTTGGTCCTTGTATCTTCAAAGAGGAGAACCTCATAGTTTTTTTCCCTGGCTGTTGGCTCTTTGCAGGATTCAGCTTGTTTGTTAGTAGGCTGTGGTTTAGCAAGGTAGGGGATGACTCCCTCAGGCGGTGAGCTGGCAGAAACGTTAGCACACCGGGCGAAGTGTTTAGCGGTATTTTGTCTGCCGTTACGTTCTGAGTTCAAATTCCGCTGAGGTCGACTTTGCCTTTCATCCTTTCGGGGTCGATTAAATAAGTACCAGTTACGCACTGGGGTCGATGTAATCGACTTAATCCATTTGTCTGTCCTTGTTTGTCCCCTCTGTGTGTAGCCCCTTGTGGGCAGTAAAGAAATAAGGTGGGGATGACTCCCTCAAAGTGTCGGGTGTTAAAACATCTTAAAGTCATAGCCAGGCAAGACAATTCAACCCAGGTCCCATTTAGCGGGTGATGGGTACTCATATTTCACCATTTTTGTAGCTTATCAACATCTTGTACTTGAATCAAACTGAAACTAAATTGCCAGTCTGTAACTATATATAAATAGTGTAAAACCATTTGCTGGTATGCCATGACGATGCATATCAAAGAATAAATTCAAATATAAATTAGAAGCAGAACTAGTGTTGCAAACGTTATTAACCATACATACTCAATATATGTTTTGCTTGTTATAGCGCAGCAGGGATGACTCCCTCAAAGCACTGGGTGTTAAACCACCTGAAAAAGTCATCCCCACTGTGCTAAATTGCATCCTACCGGTGGACAAGCACTTGCCCAAAGTGCCATACCGCAAGACTGAACCTGGAGCCATATGACTGCAAAAGAAACTTCTTACCACACCACCTTGCCTATCCACCATTCTCACCTCTGCCTTCTGTACCTAACTACCTAACCACCCACCAGCCAACCTACCTACCTACTTAACCACACATATCTCTGACCGTCTGTTTCTGATATCTATTGTAGCCACTAAAATATTCTATAGTTCGGTCATAATCTTTGTTATTAATCTCTTATCACTGTTCGCCCTCTCACTGTAAATATTTCGTCTCTCTCAAGTCAGGTTTAATACATGAATTAATTAACAATAAACGACAATTGATGATTCAGTTGCTGCACTCTTATTGCTTTGTTCGTATCTTAACCAAAGGCGTTAGCAATGTTATACAAGTGAAATAGCATTGTTGCCATTGTTGTTGTCATCATCATCATCATCATCGTAGTCATTGTTGTTGTTGTTGTTATTGTCATCATCATTGTTGTTGTTGTTGTCAATATCATCGTCATCATTGCCATTATCAGCATCCTTATCTTCGTAATGATTTTCATCATTGTCTTCATCATCATCATCGTCGTCGTCGTCATCATCATAATCATCATCATCGTTATCAGCATCATCATCACAACATCATCATTGTCATTGCCATTGTCAGCATCTTTATCATCATAATTTTTCTTGTCGTCGTCGTCGTCGTCGTCGTTGTTATTGTCATCGTTATCGTCATCATTGTCATCATCATCATTTTTCGTGAACATATTGAAGCCTCCAAAACCTATGGAGAACTAGTTCAAAACTCTGAGATAATTGAAAACTGAACCCTGGTTAACCCCTATCCCCCCACTAAATTTTTCACCATCTCCTACTGCTGATATTGTGTTGACTGCACTTCTGTTCAGATAATATGGCCTTCACAAGCCATTCATCTACCCCTAGCTTCCTTAGCTAGCACCAGAACACAGAATGAGAGCCTCTGTCAAGTTGACAAATGCTAGGTAAGGGGACTTGACTCATAGCTATGTACTTCTCTTGCAGATGCTTCCTTAGGCATCTGGAATCAGTGGTATGTTAGTGGGGCTATATAGGTGCAGGTGGAGGTGGTGAGCTGGCAGAATCATTAGCACACCAGGCAAAATGCTTAGTGGTATTTTGCCTGAAGCTGTGTTCTGAGTTAAAATTCTGCCGAGGTCAGCTTTGTCTTTCATCCATGTGGTGATACATATATATATATGTATATATATATATATATATATATATATATATATATATATATATATATATATATATATATATATATATAAAATTCAAATTACGATAAATGTAAACAAACAAAGTTTGCTTTTAGAAGCGTTGAGATGTCTTAGAAAGTTAAAGAAGTAATTTTAATATTCTCAATCGCAGGATAATGCTAATAATATAGCCTGAACAGGATAAACTACCCCTATTTTGCAGAAAAAAGTGTAGGTGGTTAGCTATATATATATATGTATTTATATGTATACATACATATATGTCAAATATATTGATGTAATGCTTCCATTGATTGATTAAATGGAGCCGCTTGCAATGACCATAATGCACTAATACCTAGACACCCTTGTTACTTATTTGCTTTTATACATATACATATATATGTATCATTTAATATACATAGTATTTAAATATGAGTTACTAATAGTTTCATGCTGTGGAAAAATAATAATTTAGTAGATTTATATGTCAAGCCTTGTGTTTGAATACACAACGTTGGTCTTATTTGAAAAACAGAATGCTTGACTATGAGAAAACAAGAGGAAAAAAAGAGATGGTGTATGTAAAAGGTGACACGAGAAAAAAAAAGGTGAATAAAAACATAAAAAAAAAAGAAAAGAAAGGAGACCAAGTGTTGTGTCCCCTTTGTCCACCAAAAGTGGGTATAATAAGATAATCCAATGAGGAGAAAACCCAAGGGTTTTATCCTCCACTTTGGCAAAAGGAATTTATCCATGTGCTTGTATTTACTAAAAATGTTGGATCTGGAATTAAGCAGTGTTGGTTTCAAATTTTGGCACAAGGCCAGCAGTTTTGTGGGAGGGAGTAAGTGAATTACATCAATCCCAGTACTCAACTTATTTCATCAACCCCCGAAAGGATGAGAGGCAAAGTCGACCTCGGTGGAGTTTGAACTCAGAATGTACAGATGAACAAAATACCACCAAATGTTTTTGTCCAGCGTGCTAACAATTCAATCAGCTTGCCACCTTATGGCACATAGTATAATGCTTGTAACAAGTGACTTTACTGAAAGCATCAGCCGCAACATAAATCTTCCATCAATCACATTGACTAAAAATCAAAGAGACAAGGCAATGCAGTTGGTCTTGGAAATGCATATGACATTGCTAAGTCCCTCTTCCTTACAGTAAGTGAATTAATATGAAATAAAAAAAAAAAAAAAAACGATCAAGTATAATATATACTAATCTATTTGATGTCTCATAACGAATGGCAACCATGCAAGCTTACTTAATCTAACTGCAACCAGTTTTGAATGTTATTTCTTTATCTTAGGCTTCATCACTGTTATCGAGTCTCCTTTATAAATACTTTTTATCATATCTTTTCTGTCCATGTATGTGTGTGTGCATCTTTGTTTATAAGTATGTACATATATATATATATATATATATATATATATATATATATATATATATATATATGTTTATATATATATATATATAGTGTGTATAAATTGATTGGGGTATATAAACCTGGTGCATACTATATTAATCACATCCACAGATACTGAAGTAGTAAAATGATTTGCTCACTTCATTTTTGATCTTTGTCATTACATCTATCTATCTATCTATGTGTGTGTATGCATGTATGAGTATATATATATATATATAGACAGATAGATAGATATATAGTCAAAATAAGCAACAAAGATATCCAAAGTTAATGCAGTACGATTGTTTCATGCGACTCCATTTAATTAAGCAATGTGAACATTATATGAAATATAAAATGCGGAGCATTACTTAATTAAATGGAGTCGCATGAAACGATCGTACTGCATTAACTTTGGATATCCTTGTTGCTTATTTTGACTTTAATCACCTTATTTTGAAACTGTATGGATAATACTATGCTTAATTCTGGTGCCTGAACTTAAGTACCATATTCACCTGAATATGTGTATATACACACACACACACACACACACACACACACACACACACACACACACACACACACACACATGTCTTTGACAGGTTGCCCTGCTCCCTTATCTGGTGAAAATGCTGAAGCTAGAGATAGATGAGTAGTTGGTGAGAGCTGTACAAGCTATGTCAGTGTGCACATGTAGCAGAATGTCAGTGATTTGAGAGACAAACTCAGTTCTTGAGGCATCAGATGTAATATGCAAGAGAGAAGACTGCACTGGTATAGTCATGTAATGTATATGAATGGAGACAGTTGCATCAAGAGGTGCTGATCTCTAAGTATGGAAGGGTAGACCCAGGAAGGTGTGAGATGAAGTGGTGAGAAACAATCTTCAGACAGGTCTCACAGAGGGGATAACAAGGGACAGAGACTCCTGGTAGTTTGCTGTGCTTAAGAAGACATGTGAAAGTAAATAAAATCGAGGTTGTCCTTGCATACAGGCATGTCCACTGCATCCCTTTTCAGTTGCATGATCCTAATCTTTTGGGCTTGTGAGTGCTGGGGCCACATAAAAAGCAAGTATCCATGCTAGTGCTACATAAAAAGCACCCAGTGGTTGGCATTAGGAAGGGTATCCAGCCATAGAAACCATGCAACCTCAAGAGGATGTTGATAAAATATATATATACATACATATATATATATATATATATATATATATATATAATAATCTTAGGGAAAAAATTCCAAACTTACAGGGAAAAATTCAATTTAATTTATCAAAATTAAATTAAATTTCACAATATATAAAATATATAATTTAAAGAAAAGAATCACAATTATTTAATTCATCCATGAAAATCCACAGTCACATATAAAAAAAATTAATAAGTAAATACACTATTTACTTATTAAATCTTTTGATTTCTTTCAAATGCTATGCACGGAATTTCATTCAATACTGATGTAGAATGGAGAACTTGGTTGGATCAATTATTCGAGTCGAAATCGGGTGATTTCTATCAACGAGGTATTGAAAATCTTGTTGAACATTGGGAAGAAGTTGTAAACAACAAGGGTGAATACATTATTGATTAATTAATTGTTATTTTTTATTAAACCTTTAAAAAAATTTTAATTTAGTTGTACATGGAGTTGATAAGTCATGAAAATGATGAAACATTGATGCCCATCACTCCTGAATGGGACCTAATGCAAGTTATCTTGCTTGTCTATGATTGATGTTTTAACATCATGCACATTGGTTTGGTGGTTTGACTGGAGCTGACTAGCAGAAGGCCTGCCTGGACTCCATGTCTGTTTTGGCATGGTTTCTATGGTTGTATGCCCATGTCTCACTACCTTGTAACATTGCTGTTTGTACTCATGTTTTATACAATCTACTTCTCACTCTGAGAGAAAGGCCTTTTGTTGCCAACAGAAATAATATCTCTCTGAATTTTGTCTATCCTATTGTTATTATATCACATATACTTTCAGAACATCCATTACTAATTAGGTTACCTAGATAAGAGAAACTATCTTCTAACTCTAACGAGTTTCCTGGGTATAGGCTTCTTTCAGTTTCCTGTTGCCAAAACCAACCACAAGGCTTTGCTCAGCCCAGAACTATAGTAGAAGTCACTTGCCCAAGGTATCATGCAATGGGACTGAACCCAGGGCCACATGTATGTATGTATGTATGTCTCTTCTATTTCTTAATTATTATAAATCTTCCACTGAGGAAGGAACCAGTTTCCAACAAAGATACAAGGCTCCATCTTTGGGATGTAATTAACACAGGCAAATTCACATTTGGAACTTGAGAAAAGTCTTGCATATTTTTACTGTTCCACTCATAGTTTGCATTTGTAATGTACGAATCAGCTGGTCAATTTCTCTTTCTGGAAATCTCAGTTTATCCAAATTTTCCTTTAAGCATTTACTAACAAAACCTAGTAGTATGAATATGAATTCATAGTCTGGATATAGAGGCTGTGTGTGTGTGTGTGTGTGTGTGTGTGTGTATGTATGTATGTATTAATATATGTATGTGTGAATGTTGTTATTTAGTTTTATTTCAAGATTTCATACCAATTGAGAAAGAGCTGGTTTCT
>NC_142952.1:14245996-14310996 GCF_046866305.1 Octopus bimaculoides
CAGCAATAACAGCAACAAGGAAAACATCTGAAACACAGACTGTGACAATATCAATATTTAAATAATGGCAACAGAAAGTTCTGTCGAAGAATCTGCTGAATGATGAGGTCTCTCCAAGAAGTCAGTGAGTTTGTCAACACAACGCTTAGGTGTGTGAAGGTGTTGAAATAAATTCTTCACTCTTAGTTCTACTCCAATATTACATAATTTCAAAATTTCCCCATATGCTCTTTTACTCTTTTATGCTTCAGTCATTTGACTGCGGCCATGCTGGGGCACCGCTTTTAGTCACAGAAATCAACTCCAGGACTTATTGTTTGCAAGCCTACTACTTATTCTATCGGTCTCTTTTGCCGAACCACTAAATTTCAGGGACATAAACACAGTCTACTGTTGCTTTCATCCTTTTGGGGGTAGATAGAATAAATACCAGTGGAGTACTGGGGGTCGATGTAATTGACTCACCCCCTCCTCCAAAACTGCTGACCTTGGGCCAAAATTTGAAGCCATTATCATTATCTTTCTTTTCTTTTAATCTGCATATTTGGTGCAATCAGTTACCAGTGCCCTTGGGCAAGTGAAGGTTAAAAGTGAAAACACCCAGCACCCTAGAGAAAGTGAAGGTTAAAAGATGCTGAAAGCTCGAGGAGAGAAAGTGGGGAGGGTGGTACAGAAATACCTTCATATAATACAACACAAATCTTTAAATTGATAGGGTTTTTCTAAGAATCTGGGCAGTACTTATCAGCACAATCTTTTGGATTTCTCTGAGATATGGTTCTCCTGGGATGTTGTCTTGATGTTTCTGACATCCCTTTTTAATCATATATAGGGCACCTACAATAACAGGAACATGTTTTAAGATGCCACATCTTTTGTATTTCAATTTCCAGTTTCCATTTATTATTATTATTATTATTCCTTCATAACACAGTGTAGGTAAAAATGCATCAGAGTCTTTAGCCATTAGTCAATTCACAACAAGGACCTCAGATAGAAAATATTTTCTTCAAGATGAGCACTGTGCCCAATAAGGCTGCTTTTTGCAAGACATCAATCATGCAAGAAGTCTTGAAGTTTCAATGGGATTTAGCCCAACGCTCCCATCACAACTGGTATCACTTTTACATTATCCTCTCGCATTCCATACAGTCTTGCCATTTCCACTTTCAATTCGGAGTACTTGAGAATTTTTTTCAACCTCTTTACTCACAACATTCATGTCATTTGTTGTGGCTACATCAATGATCTGACAGTACTTGTCTCTCTTATTCAATATGACAATATCTGGCTGATAGTGTTCAATCACACGATCCATCTGAAAATCATAGTCTCAGAGTATCATTACTTCTCCATCTTCCTGCATAACTTTACTTGGTACTTGCTCATACCAGTTCTCTGTTACTTCATATTGGTATTTATGGCATAAGAGCCAATGAAGATACACACACACTTTATTTTAGCGGTGCTTGTATTCTTTTTGTGCAAGGCTCTCACATCTGCTTACCAAGTGAGTCACATTTTTCATACTCTTTCCACTGAGTCCGTATTTCTGGGTTATTATTATTATTATTATTATTATTATTATTACTATTATTATTATTATTACTATTATTATTATTATTATTATTATTATTATTATTATTATTATTATTATTATTATTACTATTATTATTATTATTACTATTATTATTATTACTATTATTATTATTATTATTATTATTATTATTATTATTATTATTATTATTATTATAGACACGCTTTGTCTTCCTTTAATGGAAATGGATTTTTTCCATGTTTACTGAATGAAAGTTCCTTTTGCCGATTATGCTCAAGCAGGCAACCTTATGAAAGTACAAAGAGTATCCAGATCCCTTGGGGTAGACAAAAAGTTTTGTCTTTTAAACATTTATCTAATTTTAAGAAATATTTGTTTATTCACAAATTCTTAAAGAGGAATTCTTCTTCATCTGTAGTCATGGTAAGAGGAGGTAATATCAAAAGAAAAGAAGCACCACAGATCACAGCATCAAATTTTTTTTAAAAAGAAATTGTTGAAAATTGTGAAAACAAAAACAGAGGCTGTAAAAAATGACACACACACACACACACACACACTTTCATAATGTACTCTAAAACACACACACGCACACATATATATAAATGTAAAATTATGGCATTTAAACAAACAGATGCAATTACAAAGACAAACACAAACATTGGAAAAATATACAGAACATATACAAACACACTTGTAATGTAAACACAGATGCTGATGATAGCCAAAAAGAAAAAAAGAAAGGAAAAGAATTTTCACAATGCAGACAACAAAAACACCTTTACGATGTCTTGAGCCAAGAAGTTTTGAATATGGAATGTTTTCCTGGAAAATAAAAATTGCAAGAAAGCTATGATACAAAAAATTCAGCTTCTGGGCCTGATGATTTCATTGAAGAAAAGGCAAAGAAAAGAGCAACATAACCCGTGTTCTTAGAAAGTGGAAACACTTTCAATCTGCTCACAAAAGTGAAATTTCATAAATCTCTTGTCAATGCATTGGAGGAATGCTAGTTTTATGACACGCAGGGTATACAGTATTGTGTGCCTAGTCTTACAAACTGAAGCTATGATTAAACCCTCTAGCATTTAAAATGTCTATATCTGGCCCAAACATTCTACATGTTTTATGTCCAAACTGGTCAGATCTGGCTTCTTGCATCTGTCCTACAATATCATTCTAAAAATTAGCAATGACATCATCAAAATCTCAACGTTACAAGATAATGCATGAATAATT
Organism: Octopus bimaculoides; assembly: GCF_046866305.1. Lineage (NCBI taxonomy): Eukaryota > Metazoa > Mollusca > Cephalopoda > Octopoda > Octopodidae > Octopus > Octopus bimaculoides. The sequence continues at coordinate 14,248,794 of NC_142952.1, forward strand.
CAGCACAATGTAAATAAATAAACGTTATATTTGATGAACTAATCTGAGTGCCAAAGAACTAAGTAACAGTCCCAATCATGTTGAACAGCTGTTGTCACATGTAGGACAAGTCCATCTATTAACTGAGTCAATCATAAGGACTGCCTTGTCATGCTCACCTTTAACAAGGTAGGGCAGGTGACGTTACTCTGTCTGGTGGCTAAGGCAAAAATGTAAACTAGAATAATGAATATAAATTGCAACAACAAAAATAACAAAACCCCATTTCTTCAAGCACCACCAGCTAAATCTGTAGGGATAACAAAAAAAAAAAAATCTCTTGGCTCTACTGAGCCTAGATAGATGAGCAAAACCCTCATCTTCTGAGAGTACCAGCCTGTAGTACAGCATTATTATCATATGATGGAGAAGAAATAATTACTGATGAAAAATACAACAGGGAAAAACAGAGACAAAATCACTCACAGATAAATCTTAACATTATGCAAGGAAAACATGTGAGGAGGAGCAATTTCTCTGAAACAATAATCAAATCTTTCCTCATGACAGTAAAGAAGAAATGGCAGAGAACACAGATGAACTAAGACTCATGATACTTTGGAACTCAAACAACGAGTTAATACACAAAATCAAGAAGTTTGTCATATATATGTATATATATATATATATATATATATATATATATATATATATATATATATATATATATATATATGTATATATACATATATGTATATATATATATATATATATATATATGTATATATATATATATATGTATATATACATATATGTATATATATATATATATATATATATGTATATATATATATATATGTATATATACATATATGTATATATATATATATATATATATATATATATTTATATATATGTATATCATCATCATCATCATCGTTTAACGTCCGCTTTTCATGCTAGCATGGGTTGGACGATTTGACTGAGGACTGGTGCAACCGGATGGCTACACCAGGCTCCAATCTAATTTGGCAGAGTTTCTACAGCTGGATGCCCTTCCTAACGCCAACCACTCAGAGAGTGTAGTGGGTGCTTTTACGTGTCACCCGCACAAATATATATATATATGTATATATATGTATATATATGTATATATATATATATATATGTGTGTGTGTATATATCTATATATATGATGATATATCTATATATATGATGATATAAAGAGAATGAATGGGAGAAAGAGAGCCTGCCTTATGTCGACCCAATAGAGGGACCAGCTATCCGAGTTGATAGTACCAGGGTAGATAAAGCAATTAAGAGTATGAAGACCGGGAAAGCCCCCGGCCCATCAGGAATCACTGCAGAGATGCTCAAAATATCTGGCAGTGTTGGCTATAGCCTAGTCACCCGTATTACGAACCAGGTGATACACGAAGGAGTCATACCCTATGACTGGTGTAGCAGCATCATAGTCAACTGCTACAAAGGTAAAGGGGACGCTTTAGATACAAATAATTACAGAGGCATCAAGCTGTTAGATCAGGTTATGAAAGTTACAGAGAGGGTCATAGCCCAACTAATTAGGGAGCGAATCAATTTAGATGAGATGCAGTTTGGGTTCGTGCCAGGTAAAAGCACTACTGATGCCTTATTTCTAGTGAGACAGTTGCAAGAGAAATACCTAGCCAAGGATAAACCTCTGTACCTGGCTTTCGTTGACATGGAGAAAGCCTTTGACAGGGTCCCCCGATCCCTTATCTGGTGGTCAATGAGGAAACTTGGGATAGAAGAATGGCTAGTGAGAGCTGTGCGAGCCATGTACAGAGATGCGGCCAGTAAGGTGAGGGTTGGAAATGAGTACAGCAATGAATTCCGGGTAGAGGTAGGGGTCCACCAAGGTTCCGTCCTCAGCCCCCTATTATTTACCATAGTCCTCCAGGGAATCACAGAGGAGTTCAAGACAGGTTGCCCCTGGGAGCTCCTCTATGCTGATGACCTTGCCCTAATTGCGGAGTCACTATCAGAACTAGAGGAGAAGTTTCAGGTGTGGAAGCAAGGTCTAGAATTGAAGGGCCTTAGAGTCAACCTAGCTAAAACCAAAATCCTAATAAGTAGGAAGGTAGATAAAACACAAACCCCTTCAGGTAGATGGCCCTGCTCAGTATGTAGAAAAGGAGTAGGTAGTAACTCTATAAGATGTACCCGGTGCAAGCTATGGACACATAAGAGGTGCAGCAACATCAAAGGCAGGTTAACTAGCAAGTTAGTTTTTGTTTGTGGCAGATGTTCAGGTGCAATAAAGACTGCAAACAAACAGGAAACAACTTCTATCTCATTCCAGGGTGAAAAACTAGAGGTAGTCGATAGCTTCCGCTATCTGGGCGACCAAGTTAGTAGTGGGGGTGGGTGCGCTGAAAGTGTAGCTGCTAGAATAAGAATAGCCTGGGCAAAGTTTAGAGAGCTCTTACCCCTGCTGGCGACAAAGGGACTCTCACTCAGAGTAAAAGGCAGACTGTATGACGCATGCGTACGAACAACCATGCTACATGGCAGTGAAACATGGGCTGTAACTGCTGAGGACATACGTAAGCTCGCAAGGAATGAAGCCAGTATGCTCCGTTGGATGTGTAATGTCAATGTGAATACCCGTCAGAGTGTAAGTATCTTGAGAGAAAAGCTGAACATTAGAAGCATCAGTTGTGGCGTGCAAGAGAGACGATTGCGCTGGTATGGACATGTGGTGAGAATGGAGGAGGATAGCTGCGTGAAAAAGTGCCACACCCTAACAGTTGAGGGAACCCGTGGAAGAGGTAGGCCCAGGAAGACCTGGGCTGAGGTGGTGAGGCAAGACCTTCGTACATTGGGCCTCACCGAGGTGATGACTACGGACCGAGACCTTTGGAAATGGGCTGTGCGTGAGAAGACCCGGCAAGCCAAGTAAGATCGTTGCCAGTGCCCCTGGACTGGTTCTTGTGCGGGTGGCACATGAGATGCACCATTTTGAGCGTGGCCGTTGCCAGTACCGCCTGACTGGCTCCTGTAGGATTTTCGAGCGAGATCGTTGCCAGTGCCCCTGGACTGGCTTGTGCGGGTGGCACATAAAAGACACCATTTCGAGCGTGGCCGTTTTCGTGCGGGTGACACGTAAAAGCACCCACTACACTCTCTGAGTGGTTGGCGTTAGGAAGGGCATCCAGCTGTAGAAACTCTGCCAAATCAGACTGGAGCCTGGTGTTGCCATCCGGTTTCACCAGTCCTCAGTCAAATCGTCCAACCCATGCTAGCATGGAAAGCGGACGTTAAACGATGATGATGATGATGATGATATATATATATATATATATATATATATATATGTATATATATATATATATGTATATATATATATATATATATGTATATGTTTGTATGTCTGTGTTTGTTCCCCCACCATCACTTAAGAACCAATGTTGGTGTGTTTATGTCCCCATAACTTAGTGGTTCAGCAAAAGAGACCAATAGAATAAGTACTAGGCTTACAAAAAAATAAGTCTTGGAGTCGATTTGTTCAACTAAAGGCAGTGCTCCAGCATGGCCAGTCAAATGACTTAAGTAAAAGAATAAAAGATTAAAAAAAAGAATATATATATATATATATGTATGTGTGCATATATATATATATTTGAAGGCTGTTTGTTATGGCTGGTCAGATAGTGGGCATTGGTTTCACACCTATAAGGCACTTAGCTATATAAGTTCAAAACCAATGGTCACTTTCTGACTGACCATAACAAACAACCTTCTAAATATTACTACTCTATTGTTTTCGAGTGTGCTTCCTTTTCAAATATATAAACTACTGAGTGATATATACATATAAATGTGTGTGTGTGTGTGTGTGTGTGTGTGTGTCTGGTGTGTGCACCCTTAAGATTCTGATATGGTCTTCCATATATCATAAAATGTCTCTTTCCCTTTCCTTCACAGTGTCTTCTTTTCTTTTTTTTTATACCCCGCATTAAACACTTATAATACAGTGGTGTAGTTTGGGTAGTGAAACCGTAGTATAGTGAAAATTATATTATATTATATTATTGTATTGTATTGTTGATACATGTGTGTGTGTGTGTGTGTGCATATGTATGCAAACACGTGATATGTATATACAGTAATATACAGTGGGTATTCAAATCTGTTGTGCTAAACATTAAATGAATGAATAGTAGATAACAGTCATATTTAATATGAGATCAGAAATAGAAGTAATACATGTATACATATGCAGTATATTGTTGTAAATATACACCAGTCTGTTGAAGTAATATATAGATAGATAGATATATACATACATATATACATATATACATACATATATATATATGTATATATATATATATATATATATATATATATATATATATATATATATATATATACACATATATATATTTGGATTGTGTGTATTTTGGAGTATTACTTGTTAATGGCTTATTATACAATGTAAAATGAATATAAGCAGCTAGCATACACCAGTTTTACATCAAAGTCACATGTATTGACAGTAAATACTTACTAGATACTTTTTCTATCAAAATACTTCTCAAATATTTCCAAATAGTTTAGAAATGTTCAGAATTTGAAAGTGGAGGGGGGGAAAAAAACAAAACAAAAATAAAGCAAAAACTGAAAACAAAACCATAAAAATATGAAACCACCAAACAAAGCCCATCCTTCCTCTCTAGAAATTAGACATATTTTTTGTAACTGTCAATATAGTATTGCACGAAATAAAATCTAGTTAATTTGATATACAACAGACATTTATTTACCGTTTTCATTTTTTGTTTCTTGAATTCAAACTTGGACTTATCTTTCTTTTCTCTGGCTTGCTTCTTTACCTTCTGTTTCTATTTTGTCAAACAAAATGTCTGCTTGTTAAATAGTATTCAATAACCTTCCTCCTTAAAATAGCAAACAACAAAAAATACAGCAATAATAACTCCTGTAACAACAATAAAAAACTAATGGAAAAACTCAGCTTTTCCTCTGCTGTTTGTTTCATTGAATTTGTTTCTCTCTATTTTTGTGTGTAATAAATTAGACATTGTTCGAAGATACGACTGAAAGTCTTCTGGCTCAGAGCAAAACAGAGGAATGGGCTATGTCAATCACACTGTTATGTTCATCAAAGACACCAACATTTGAGAAGAGAAGAAAGTTTCGATATTTTTCTACCTACCGCATGGGCTCCCTCTGTACAAACATTTCCTCCTTGAGTTTCAGAATTAATGGTATACAAGAAGTGACTTTATAGCATTTTTGATTGGTACATTAAATTGTTGTCTTATGTTTTTATTGTAGACTTCCCTTGCACTACCAAGTGCAGTTCAGTGCAACTTAAGTAGTGCAATCTTTTGCTACGACCTTCTATTTCTATTGTATTCAAACTAACAATGTAGCACCTTCTGCTACTATTTTCTCTATAGTTGTAACTTCTTGGGTTTTGGTTAAATATGTTTTAAATCTTTCCCATCATACTTAGTATACTATGTACATACTAATTGCTAACATGGTAGGATACGTTATTGACTTATAATGCTTTTAATATACTTGGTAGTATATTATGATTGCATAATGAAATGCAGTGTACCTACCAACAATTAATGTGTATGTTAAATGATGATGATGATGTGTCAGTTGTCAGGAATGTATTTAATATGTAAAATTGGTATATCCAGTTGTATTACACCACTAAATTTAGTGGTTATTTGAGCAATGTGTTTGTAGACGACTGATGGGTAGAATGTGATGCTGATGAAAATGCAAGGATTCCTAAAATATATATATATATACACCCATTACCTATTCTTTCTATCTTCAGTCACATTGTTTACATAGGCATATTTGTATATGAAATGTAACTCAGAGCTGGTTCTAATTTCTATGGAAAATCTGTGGAGATTACTTAGTATAGCTGGAATTGCCTTCATTTTCAGTCCCCGTTTTGGCTATATCTAATATTTACTTCAAGATCTGGATATATATTTTGACAATTTCTCTATTTCTTTTGGAAATACATTGTTGGACATTATGATCAATGCTTTGATTCAGAGGTGACTTCCTTTACTGGTTAACCTTGAAAACAACAACTGGTCAGTTTTCATAGATTTTCTTGTCTGTATGGAACAACACATCCCATACTATGATCTCTTTATCCTTCCCTGAAACATTTCCTGTTGGATTCCATAATGCCAGCATAGTTTCCTGTATGTGATAGCACCCCACCCCATCTCTGGAGAAGAATTTTCTCTTGGCTAAGAGAGGACAGCCAGAAGCAGTATGGTTGATTATAAGCTTGTTACATACTCAAAGATGTTCAAGACATATTTGAACTCTCAAGGAAACCATCCACTGCATTTTGCCATGGAGAAAAATCCTCACTGTAGACAAAACAGTATAAATACACCAAGTCAGTTCAAAGCACCTTTTACCTAGATTAATGGATGACTGCATTTCGAAGTACTTACCTTCTTTTCAGCATCAAACATTGGAAATAAAGGTGACTGAATTGACTACAAGACCAGGATTCTCTTATTAGATTCCACCATAGGGAGAATTTTTCTCCATGACAAAATGTAGTGAATGACTGTCTTATAGGTTTGAATATGTCTCAGGCATATTCAAAAACCACTGCTTAACACTTCCAATCGATATTTTACTATGGCCAGGCAGTTGGTTAACACTGTCAATGTATTTTGATTGGAATCTAGCCAAAGCGTGACTGTACTCTAGCTGGTCATCTGAACACAGCATATTCTGCAGATCAACTCCCCAGAGACACTGGATGCCTCCCTAAAGACCTCCTTCAACTAATGCAGGACTGAGATGGATGGCATGTGTGGGTTAAAAAAATCTCTGAACAAGCTTGACCAGATGATAACGATGATGACGATGACCCTTGTAGTCAGTTCAGAGTTGCCTCTATTTCCAGTGTTTGATGCTGATGATGAGATAACTACTCCAAAATGTATGCCTCCATCGATCTAGGTAGAGGACACACTGAATTGACCTGGTGTATTTACATCTTTTTAGTCTACAGCAAAGATTTTTCTCCGTAACAAATTGCAGAGAACGACCTTCTCATGAGTCTGACTCTGTCTCAGACATATTTCAGACTGGTAACAAGTTTATATTTATATAAATTACTGTTTTGTGCTTCTATCCCAATATAGTCAATTATTTCTCCTCAGTCGCTTCATACTCTATGGTTATTTAATGTATACTGCATTTCCACAATCAAGAACCCTTCAGTCTCAATTTTGATTCCTGTACTTCATAGGCAGAGCTGCAATATTACTTTTTCTTTAAGGTGGCAAACTGGCAGAAATAGACGAAATACTTAACGGTATTTCATGTCTTTACGTTCTGAGTTCAAATTCCACTGAAGTTGAGTTTGCTTTTCATCCTTTTGGGTGGGGGTCAATAAATTAAGTGCCAGTTGCATACTGGGGTCGATCAACTCGACTGGCCCCCTCCCCCAAAATTTCGAGCCTTGTGCCTAGAGTAGAAAAAAATATTTCTTTGCCTTTTTCCACCCTTTTCAGTTTTTTTTTTCTGCTATAGACCATTCTCTTGCCATTGTTTTAACCAAACATTTCTTCCATGCAATTTTTATTGCTTCTCCTTCTTCCTCATAACTGTCCATCACACCAGCCTCTCTTTTCTAATTACTGGCTTCCTTGAAGGCAGAAGACAGTTGTTTCTTTCCTTCCTGTTTTTGAAACTATCTGTGTGTTCTTCATTGTTATTTATTAGATATTTTTCTTGTCCTACAGTAAATATTTTATAATAGATTTCTTGTCACCTAACACCACCACTTTTTTGTAATTCATGATAAATATAATCATTCTGTGTACAATTTTGATTTGTGTATTTATTCTCAATGTCACATTTATTTTTCTGGATTCTCTAAATGATCTTTCTACTTCATCAAGGGTCCACTTAAGAATATTTTATGACTGGGACAGCTGAAATATTAATGCTTAGCTTTTGTCTTTTACTTGTTTCAGTCATTAGACTGTGGCCATGCTGAAGCATTACTTTGAAGGCTCTCACTCAAACAAAGGGGCCACAGCCTTGAAGGGTTTTCAGTCAAACAAATCTCTAAGCCTAGTACTTATTCTATTAGTCTCTTTGCCAAACTGTTAAATTACAGGGATGTAAACAGACCAACACCGGTTGTCAAGTACTAGTGGAGGACAAACACAAAGCCAAAGACGTGCAAACACATGCAAACGCACACACACACACATACACGTGTGCTCACACACACATATGTATATAAAGGGCTTCTTTCAGTTTCCATCTATTAAATCCACTCAAGAGGCTTTGATTGGCCCAGGGCTATAGTAGAAGGCACTGGCCCAAAGTGTCCTGCAGTAGGACTGAGCCTGAAACCATGTGGTTGGGGTGTAAGCTTCTTACCACACAGCCATGCCTGAACCTATTACTACAATATTTATACATCTTGCTTTTTTCAATTTCAAGATCTTTGTGTTTTGACAGTTTTTCCATTTCCATCTGGGTAAGATTTTGCTCAAAACAGATTGTAATGTATATAAAAGTTCAGAGGTTTTCATTTCAGTTCTTGATAATTATATGTGAACAGAAGAGTGTTGTAGTTCACTTGAAGCATTGTAGTATAGAAGTAGAATAATAAATGAAAAGAGAAATGAAGGAAGCTTCAAACAATACAGAGATCAAAGTTGTAAACCCTTCATATATTTTGGCACAAAGGCCCTGATGGGCAGTAACCCCGTTTTCATCTCATATTTTTCAATTTTCCTCTCTGCATTGTTAGAAGATTTCTTCATTTCCTTTTTCACTTACCATTCTACTTTCACATCTGCGCCATTTATCATGGTCTCCTATGACAGCCTTGTCACGTGTGATTGTGACTGGGTTGTATGCTTAACAAACATCATCATCCTTATTGTCATCATGTCCTCATTGTTTTAATGTACACATTTCTTGGCTTGTTTAAATCAGGCAGAATTCATTGAGGCAGATTTTCTATGGCCAGATACCCTTTCTGTAATCAACTATCACATGTTTTTAAACAAGGTTTCATTCCCCAAGACCAGACAATGTTTGGGAGAAAAGCTAAAAATGAATGACACTGTTTATATCAGTGGTTCCCAACCTGGGGGTCTGCAGAGCCCTGGTGGTTCACAAAGGTAGTACTGGGGGGGGGGGGGGGTCTGTGAACTAAAATCAAATTTCATATATATACATATACATAAGGATAAGCATATTAAAAGAGGTCAATAAGAAAACTCCTTTAAATAAAAAGGGATGGGAACCACTGTTGGGAACCACTGTGAAAAGGGGGATGCTTGTTTACAGCTATAATGCAATGTTAAAGTGAGAAGGCACAATCCCATACATGTACATACCCATATACATACATACATACATACATACATACATACATGCATAATGGTAAAAGCTAGAGCCATTCATAATGAAAAGGAATACTGGAGGAATGTATCAGTGAAGACCTCAATAAAATGAAAGCACAAGAGACCTGATATAATGATTTGGGATAGAAAAGAGAAACTGTGCACAGTTGTGGAAATTAGCTGCCCAGCAGATGCTAACATAAAGTCAAAGATCAGTGAAAAAGAGAACACCTATGCTGAACTATTGAGAAATCTACAGTTACTCTAGCCAGATTACAAATTCAGGTTTATACCTGCAATTATTGGGGCTCTGGAATATGTAACATACTGCCTAAATACCAATCTTGAGAAATTAGGCTTCTCAAAACAAGAAAGGAGAAAGCTAATTCGAAGACTACAGATCCAATTCATCAGTGGAGCTGTAAAAATCTGTGAAACTTCCCAGAATTTATCATTTAAACATATATGAGCATGTCTAGATATGTAACTATATGCATGAGAATACATACATAAGACATACAAATCTGCACATACATGCATACATACAAAAATACCATGTGGATGTTGAAATTCCAGTGAAAGATCCACTAGGTTAGAAGCCGGTTCTATCTCTATTGGCAAGAAATCTGGAAATAAACTGAATAATGACATACATACATACATTTATATATATATATATATAGTAATAACAAGAACTTTTGGATGGAAATTCATAAATCCTTTAATGCATTGGACCATCCCATAAAATTACTCTGGAAGATGTGAACAATAAGTGGTAGCCAGAATAAATAGCATAAGAGCTTTCATAAGAGCTTTTCAGGATTGCACTCAAAAGCTTTTCACATAAACAAACTTAAAGGATATATATATATGTAGTTAAGGTGAGGATGTCTTATCCTTATAAGGGATTATTATATCCAAAATTTCACTAGTTTAATCACTAACACTGTTGAGGAAAGACTCTTCGATATGTATGGGATTATTATAAGTATAAATATTATTAAAAAAGTGGAATGTAGAGTTGGTAAGGATGTAAAATTAATTCATTAACATACTTCCAAAATTAAGACAAAATAAAGTCAAATAAAGCCTACATATGTTTCGATTCAGTACCATAAATAATTGCATAATTCAAGAATCGAAATGTACGTAGGCTTTCTTTGAATTTATTTTGTCTTTATTTTGGAAGTATGTCAATAGATTAATTTTACATCCTTACCAATTCTTCATTCCTCTTCTATAATCATATGTATATATGTAGATAGTGTTGATCCCCACTTTAACATGGGTATTCTCTAAGAGATGATGATACTTCAATTTTAACCCCAGGAAGACATCTACAGTTGGTTTATTTAGTGCACTTTCCATACTCAATATTTATTGAAAAGTGGGAGTAAACTCCTGCCAGCATACCTTTGAGAATACCAGATATGTGATTTTGATTCTTGAATCTCTTCAGTGGTGAGCAATCATTTTCCATGCATGGCACTAGTTTATATATATATATATATGATGATGATCACTCCAATCAATTTTTACATATAAGACTTTGAAGAAGAGGATTTAAGGGGGGAAAAATGAGACAAAGAAACAACACCTTTAAGAATAAAAGAAGAAAAACAGCTGCATCTATTTACGATGAATATGTGAATGTAATTTGAGTCCAGGGATAGATTTTTCTATGGAGTCAGAATGGGAACAATGATGATTTGGATTTTGTCTGAGATTAGACAAATGTGTCTATTGATTGTGGGATATAATTTGTTTACTGTTCTCTTTCTTCAACTCAAATTGTTTTGATGCAATCATGACATTTTATACCATGTAGATCAATCTAGGTAATGACTTTCCCTTAGATATCAAATTTAGCTTTAGAGACTTTTGTGATTGCTTCAACTTGTCTTTACACCTAAGGATGTATCTTCCTTTTCTGTGGTGTACCTCTACTTATTGGCCATACAAAAGAATTTTCAGAATGCAGTCATCTTCCATTTGAACATGTCCTACTTATTTGTGGTGTCGACGCCCCCAGGCGAAGAAGTAGGATCTCCCAAGACATATAAATAGAGGTAGTCTGGCCGTGGTAGGAGTGTTGAGTAGCAGCTGAGTAGCAGTTGTGTAGCGGTTGAGTAGAGATCATCCGAAGGTGCTAGATAGCAGTAGCGTTGAAACATAACATTGAATTCTGAGCAGCATGCTTTTGATACAGGAGAGATCACATTTTTCTAAGATTTTGACATTTAATATCTTGTCTTGCCATTTTGTGTTGCAGATATTGTTCAGACAGCATATGTGAACGGTTTCAAGTTTCTTTATATATATAGTCTTTGCATATATAATAGGCGCAGAAGTGGCTGTGTGGTAAGTAACTTGCTAACCGACCACATGGTTCCGGGTTCAGTCCCACTGTGTGGCACCTTGGTCAAGTGTCTTCTTCTATAGCCTCAGGCCAACCAAAACCTTGTGAGTGAATTTGGTAGACGGAACCTGAAAGAAGCCTGTCGTATATATTTGAGTGTGTATGTTTGTTTGTGTGTCTGTGTTTGTCCCCCCCACCATCGCTTGAAAACCAATGCTGGTGTGTTTACTTGCAGTTTGGCAAAAGAGACCACTAGGAGAGGTACTGGGCTTACAAAGAATAAGTCCTGGGGTAGATTTGGTGGTGCTCCAGCTTGGCCACAGTCAAATGAGTGAAACAAAATAAAAGAATAGTCTGTGTACGTTCAATATTGTTTTTTATATTTGTGCAAATTTGTGTTCTTACGTAAACATTTACATGTATTTTTGTATATGTATTTCTGCTTTGGTGTATGTGATTGTATATGTACAATATTGGGTTCAAACTCTGGCACAGGACCAGCAAGTTTGGGGGAGGTGGTAAGTCAATTACATCGACCCCAAAAACGATGAGACGCAAAGTCAACTTCGGCGAAATTTGAACTCAGAATATAAAGAGAGACAAAATGTCACTGAGCATTTTGGCCAAAATGCCAACAATTCTGCCCATTCAACACCCTGCATGTGTATAATATTATCTGTAATTTTGATAGCTGTCTGCTTGAAAGTTTACATCATGTATCCATGTCAATTCTATATTCTGCCTCCCGTTAATACAAGCCTTATTTAATACACATTTTCAATATTTCCAGTAGTCACCTTTAGTTGCAATTTTGACCATTAAACCATTGTGTGTGTGCATACAAATGTGTGTGTGTGTGTTTCTGTGTGTATGTGCGTGTGTGTGTGTGAGTGAGTGTATAAATGCATGCATGTTCTTGAGTGAAGTTTTGTATGCATGTGTATGTTGTGTGTGTGTATGTGTTGTTGTATTTGTATGCACACTTGTGAGTTTGTGTTTTACTTAGACATATATAAGCATATATACTTACAGACACACATGTATGTGGATGCATACATGTGTATCTGTATGTGTATGTTTATAATATGTATGTGTATGCCATGTGAATATATGAATGTGTATATGCAAATTTATGTCTTTATATATATATGTAGATATGTGTGTGTGGTGTGTGTGTGTGTGTGTGTGTGAGTGGGTACATATGATTTTTCTTTCTTTTCTTCTTTCCTTCTTGCCATACATTGTAAATTAGCTCTCCCTCAAACTTAGTTGTCAATGAGATATAGGTGAAACAGGATGTTTTTGTCAGACAAACAGTTATGGATTTGAGAGTTTTATTCTCAGAATTATCTTTGAACACTTTATTCTAAGTAGCCAGGAAAAAGCTTCTTTTTGAAGTTGTCACTCCCTGGAATATATATACATACACACACACACACACACACACACACACATATAGAACAAATAGTGAAGGATTATCAATCTGGGCAAAATACTTCATAAGCTCTCTGTTGGCACACCAGGCTAACAATATTACTTAGATTAAGTGAAGAACTTCAGTTAATCCTGTGGTAGCATCCACGTTTATGGTTCATTACAATTCTATATTATAAATCCATGGATTTAAACACAATATAACCAGAAATGGCTCTGATGACGAAAGTAGCATTAATTTTCTTAACTCATTCAATTTTCCTCAACTGAGTAAACTTATCAGTAATGCACCTATAATGACTAGTGGAAACAGCTGTAAGCCAAATTTGCTCTAATAAAGGAAAAATATGTAATGACCATCATTTTTAACTTGTTTCTTATACATAAATATATACATACAGTGTACCCCCTCTTATTCACAGTTCAGTATTTGCGATATCACTTATTCGCAGAACTAATAATTGTTTGCAAAAACCATAGCACATTTGCGGAATCGTAAATATTGCCCACGATTTTTCATGGCTTTTTCGTGGCAATATACATTTTCTCACACTTTTTAAGGCTAAATTATTAATAACAATATACTCTATTTGCCGGCTCACTAGACGCCCCTTCTCAGTTGACGTTCCCTCTGATTAGAATAGGTGTGCATCACGTCGCTTGGTTGTTTTAGATACAAGTACACTGTATCTTGTATCTCTTATTCCTGCTTTCAATCAAGGCTTGCTAATTAGTATAGCGACATCTATACACACATACACACTCTCTCTCTCCCTCTCTAACTGTATTTGTCTCTCAACAACAAGCTCTCATTGTAGTGAGAGTGTGTATGTGTATATATATATATATATATATATATATATATATATATATATATATATATATATATATATATCCATATATATATATATATATATATATATATATATATATATACATATGTATATATATTTGTGTGTGTGTGTGTATATATATATATATGTGTGTGTGTGTCTGTATATATATATCGTTACCAGCGTTGCCTTCTAGCACTTGTGCTGGTGGCATGTTAGAAAATCATTCGAGCGAGGTCGTTGCCAGTGCCCCTGGACTGGCTCCCGTGCAGGTGGCATGTAAAAAACACCTTTTTGAGCATGGCCATTGCCAGTACCGTGTGACTGGCCCTCGTGCTGGTGGCACGTAATAGCACCCACTACACTCTTGGAGTGGTTGGCGTTAGGAAGGGCATCCAGCTGTAGAAACTCTGCCAGATCAGATTGGAGCCTGGTGCAGCCTTCTGGCTTGCCAGTCCTCAGTCAAATCGTCCAGCCCATGCTAGCATTGAAAGCAGACGTTAAACGATGATGATGATGATATATATATATACAGTGTATCGCACAAGTATCACTTGGGCTAGTGATGACAAATCAAAGATATATACAACACAAGACTGTTGATTTTGAGTCTAGGACATTTACCTCCCATGGACAATAACCCCCACAAGGACAATTACCCCTGAGGACAACAGAGGATGATTTAAAACTTCTTAATATATTGGAGATGGGGTAATTAACCAAGGCGGGGTGATTGTCCTAGGGGCTAGTTGTGATCAGGGGGGGATTGTCCTGGCGGTGGGGGTAATTGTCCTGATACAGTCAATTTTATACTAGTGCTTTTTTTAAAATCATCGCTACATTTGATCATACACAATGTTTATTTCAACAGGATAATTTTTAAGGTCATGAGCCAATATAGTTTACTCAATTGGTCTATTGATCAATTGGAGAAAATTGAATGACCTTAGAAAATTATTGTTACTTTCATCATCAGAACCATTTCTGGTTATATTGTGTTTAAATCCATGGATTTATAATATAGAATTGTAATGAACCATAAACTTGGACGCTACCGCAGGATTAACTGAATTTCTTCACTTAATCTAAGTAATATTGTTAGCCTGGTGTGCCAACAGAGAGCTTATGAATTATTTTGCCCAGATTGATAACCCCTCACTATTTGTTCTATATATGTATGTGTGTATATATATATATATATATATATATATATATATATATATATATATATTCCAGGGAGTGACAACTTCAAAAGAAGCCTTTCCTGGCTACTTAGAATAAAATGTTCGAAGATAATTCTGAGAGTGAATAAAACTCTGAAATCCATAACTGTTCGTCTGACAAAAACATCCTGTTTCACTTTAGCTCATCGACAACTAAGAAACAAGTTTGAGGGAGAGCTAATTTACAATGTATGGCAAGAAGGACAAAAGAAAAGAAAGAAAAATCATATGTACACGCACACACACACACACACACACACACACACACACACACACACACACATAAAGACATGAATGAACATATACACATTTATATATTCACATGGTATATACACACATATTAGAAACACACACATACAGACACATGTATGCAACCACATGCACATAAACACAGATAAATAAATACATAGATACATAAATATATATATATATATATATATATATATCATCATCATCATCATCGTTTAACGTCCGCCTTCCATGCTAGCATGGGTTGGACGATTTGACTGAGGAGTGGCGAACCAGAAGGCTGCACCAGGCTCCAATCTGATCTGGCAATGTTTCTACAGTTGGATGCCCTTCCTAATGCCAACCACTCCGAGAGTGTAGTGGGTTCTTTTACACACACACACACACACACACACACGCACACATATACAGAGGGTGTTCCTAAATTAACTTTGCAACTTCCACAATTCATTGTATTGCATCATCTAGGTGTGTTGTACATAACCAATGGAGCCCACATGGAAGTGATGTGATGTTTCTAATAAAACTTAATTTCTTTGCCTGTTTTCCAATAAACTCTGCTAAGATATCCATATTTTTAATTCCTGCTCAATCTCCCATTGGTGATATGCACATATTAGAAGAAAGGAAGGTTTTGTAGGTTTTTGGGGGAAAAACTGTGTCCAGTAGCTATCTCGAGTATTTTTTTGAGTGTTGTGTATTTCACAGTGTGTTACTAAAGCCCTGGTGGAGGCACAATGGCCCTGTGGTTAGGGCAGCGGACTTGCGGTCATAGGATCGTGGTTTCGATTCCCAGACCGGGCATTGTGAATGTTTATTGAGCGAAAACATCTAAAGCTCCATGAGGCTCCGGCAGGAGATGGTGGCGAACCCTGCTGTACTCTTCCACCACAACTTTCTCTCACTCTTACTTCCTGCTTCTGTTGTGCCTGTAATTCAAAGGGTCAGCCTTGTCACACTGTGTCACGCTGAATATCCCCAAGAACTACGTTAAGGGTACACGTGTCTGTGGAGTGCTCAGCCACTTGCACATTAATTTCAAGAGCAGGCTGTTCCGTTGATCGGATCAACTGGAACCCTCGACGTCGTAAGCGACGGAGTGCCAACAACAACAACTAAAGCCCTAAGATGCTGCCCAAATTCCCTACACCTTCTAAGGCTTCTGGCAGTGAACCAAAGTGCCAGAAAAAGGTTATGATGCTCCATGAGAATGCACAACTGCTGGATATGTTCCAGGGAGGTAAAAGTTATGCTACAGTAGGTCACTATTATGTTGTCAATGAAAGTACCATATGCTACATAACGAAGAATGAGGCAGCGGTCAAGACTACCACAGCAGTAAGTTTCTGTGAAAGGGCCAAAAAGATAATGATAGTGAGAAACAAGCAGTTTGTCAGAATGGAATCTACCTGAATTGTTATCTATAATCGTAAAAATTAAAAATGATTCAAATTCAATGTTTTCTTGAAACAATAAATTTCTATAAAGATTGGGATTTAAATTCCAATCTATGAAAAGTTTTCATTCTACAATATTCTTAAAGGAATGAAAAATTATCCAGCAACTCGGGCTAATACGAACGAGCCTGGTAGGTGTAAAAGACTAACTGGCATCTCTTGTCAAAAATACAGGTGACAGTCAGATCACTGATGTTTGTTGTACACTCTGTTGTTGTTATTGGATTGCTGTTATTCTGTGCAAAGATCAGTTGTGTTTTGCAGGGTTGCTTTATTTTTACCCTTAACTTAGAAATAGAGAAAAACATAGTGCTAGATATAGAAGATAAGCCATTTGGGGCTAGAAAAAAAATGTGGAAAAGTGTGAAATTCTTTGAGCATGTAAAAGCACCTACTACACTCTGAGTGGTTGACGTTAGGAAGGGCATCCAGCTGTAGAAACTCTGCCAGATCAGATTGGAACCTGGTGCAGCCATCTGGTTCGCCAGTCCTCAGTCAAACCATCCAGTCCATGCCAGCATGGAAAGTGGACATTAAACGATGATGATGATGATTTCATATATATATATATACAAATATATATATGCATAATCTATATTATATATAAGTATATAAATATATACATAAAGATAAATGTATCCATCAGTGCGTACACACCTACACGTGCACACACACACATATACACACATACATGCGCACACACATACATAAATAGGTATATATATATATTAGATATTTCATATGTATACAAATATATATATGCATAATGTATATTATGTATAAATATATAAATATATCCATAAACATAAATGTATCCATCCAGGCACACACACACACACACACACACACACACACACACACACACACACACACACACACTCTCCCCCTCTCTCTCACACACATTTTGCTTGTACATCTACAAACTGAATCCGATCATTTATGTTTGTTACTTTCTTCTGTTCTTGTTGTTGTTGTTGTTGTTGTAGTTAATCTATGTTGACTGTTTCACCACTCCCTCTCTCTCTCTCTCTCCTTCTCTCCCTCCCTCCCTCCCTCTCTTCTTCCCTCCTTCCTTATAAAAGCATAAAACACACAACACAAAACAAAACTCCGCAAAGCTGTTTAACAAAATACATAAAAATCCAAAGCCACCTTTAATGTGGCAGTTTCATTACGCTTGATGATGTCTGACAACAGCGAAAATTCTTCATTTTTCATGAGGCAGCGATGAAGCTGTGTCAGGAGAGAAGTCTTACAATGTATGGAATAATATCATTTTATTTAGTCCATTAAAAATGCTGGTATCAGTCGGAACATGGCGGAGAAGCTGGGATGTTGATGGCAATGATGACGATGACGGGGTGAGGAGAAATATAGGAGAGTAAAACAAGATAAGGTCTGATTGTAAACATTACTAACCTACTTGCTTGATGCGCACGTCTAGGGTGTAATTGTATAATATTGTGTTGTTCATCATCATCATCATCATCATCATCATCATCATCATCATCTTTATCATCATCATTGTTGTCACTGTTGTCGTCGTCGTCATCATCATCATCATTGCTATAATCATCGTCATTGTTGTCATCCTTATTATCATCATCATCATCATCATCATCATTAACAATCATCGATCATTGTCATCATCTTTGTAATTTCATCCGGATCATCATTGACATTGTTGCCAAGAACACCACCACCAACAACATTACCATCATATGTTGTCATTATCATCATCATCATCATCATCATTATCATCGTCATCTATTTGATATCCATTTCTCTGTTTTTTTCTTTTCTGACATGGATATTACAGATGTTTGCATGCCACAGTGTCTCACCATTTGCTGCCACCCATCATAATCATCATGATCGTGAAGTTAACCGTACTGAGATCACACTTCATTACTTTTATGTATGGCCTTCTCCTACCTAACTCTTTCTCACTCCCCCTCTCTCTCTCTCTCCCTCTCCCCACCTCTCACTCCCTCTCTCTCTCCCTCTCCCCACCTCTCACTCTCTCTCTCAGTTGCCTCTTCTTCACAACAACTGATTCCTCGGATACCCACTTTATTTCTTTCAGATCATTAGGGCTCAGTACAAACATGGTGACATTACACAACCAGTGGAGTGTTCTGGCCACATTTCTTTCCAAGTCCTACCCATCTTTCAAAATCAGTACTCGTGCCTTGCTACCATGCAACAGTGCACATTGTTCACAAGCATAATATATCTGTACACTCCAGTGTCTACCTTGGTGGGAAGTATAGTGATTTGCTTGTTTGCATGCAATAAGCAGTTATCTTTCTCTCTGTCTTCATATGTATGTATGTATTATGCATGCATGCATGCATGTATGTATGTATGTATATATGTAAATATAAAAAAGTCTTTAGAAAGAATTCTCAATACAGTTACAATATTTGAAGAAAGATATTTTAGATCAATAATCATTAATAATTATTAATTTGTCCTAACATCATATGATGATTGGAAATGAGCAATGTAGGTGGCAGAGTTAACTCTAAGGCCTTGTGGAAAGAAGTAAGGAGGCATCACATGTCCTTCATTGCTGACAACCCCTAAAACCATGACAGTTGCAGGAAATTTTGTATGCAAAACACTTGGAACTTCAGAATATATTAGGTATATATTAAGCATAAAGTTTATATCCAGACCTATATCCAGTTAAAAGAAGAAAAGAAAATGGAGATAAGGAAGTTAACAATTATTTGTTATTAGCAAATTGGTCATCTTCGCTTCTTACAACCGTTTCAATTAATACTCAATAATTTAATAACAAATTGTACATTAAACTTTCATTTATGTGACATGAGCATAATTTCATCAGAGAAAAAAAGTCTGCTGAAATGAATTGATAGGTCCACATATAACATCCCAAGATACATCTTTTTTTTTTCCCTCTGATGAAATTATGTTCATGTCACATAAATACAAATTTAATGTACAAATTTGTAATTAAATTATTGAGTATTGAAATGGCTGTAAGAAGCGAAGACGACCAATTTGTTAATAAAAAATAATCGTTAACTTCCTTATCTCCATTATCTTTCTTTCTTTTAACTGTATATATATATATATATATATATATATATATACAAATCCATCAATCTTCTTCACTCATTATTTCTGTGAGGGTTGTTGGTCAGAGTTCTCAGGTACCTTCTCTACAGGTCCTACTGGAAGCAGTCATCATTATACTTTCTGGCTGGATTCCCAAGTGTGACCAACTATGATTTTTCTTCAAGAAAAGACAACACTGGAAAGTCTTATGGTTACACCCCACTTCTCCCTAACAGTAAAAATTTGTGTGGGCAAGATCTTCCTTAGCTTAGTGGATAAACGCTTACCTTGCAAGAATAAGTTCTGTAAAACTTTAAATAGACATACCTGAGGGTTTCTTTTAGCTGTGCACCTAATGTAAAAAAAGAAAAGATATTAGTAGATAGGTCTTTAGCCAGGATGGTCATGTAGAGGTAACACTACTAGTTCTCAATCATATACGAGGCATAAGTAATGTCAAAGAAAATCAACAGACAATCAAATACGTGAGAATATGCAGGCATAACAGAAGGTTCCTTCAAGTCCAGAATCAACAATCATAAGTCCTCCTTTGATATCCAGTAGAGATGCAATGTCACAGCCCTGGCTAGATATATATAGCTGCTAAGAGAAAGAGTCACAGAATACAACATCAAATGGAAAATCTTAGAGAAGTGCAAACCTTATTTTAATTGCAGGGGAAAATGCAGACAATGTTTAGTTGAGAAAATAATTATATTTTAAAAAATGCTTGCACCTGGACATCTACCTAAACTGTAGGAATGGGATTTTTAGTCTGTGGTCACATGAGAGAAGGTATATATTATATAAGCCTCACCATGATTGTAGTCATTAGGTTTTCCAGTATTAGCCCTCCCACCTTCACATCCTGGGAATCCAGCAAAGTCTTTAACCAAACCATACATAAATGAATGCACATGTGCATATACACCCAAACATGGGGTTAATATTTCAATCTCCCCTTTAAAAAAAAACACTATAAATATACCAACCCTTTTCTCATACAAACCACTTAACTTCTCTCTATACATATTTCCCTGTCTCCTAACTCTTCCGGCTTTACATCTAGCTTGGGCGATTGGAGGTTAAGGGACATAACTCTTGGTAAATCTCTTGCTCAGTTGTCATCTGTGACTTCATTTCGTCTTTTTTGCACAGCATCTACAAACCAGGTGTGAATTTTCTCACCTCCAAAAACAGAGTGGTTGCCATATTTTTCAGACTTGCCATTTCTGAGGAGCACATACTGTTAGATAAACGCTGTGTTATCTAATACAGATTTGCTTAATACCCAGTGTGAACCTGATTGGTAAGATCAGCTGAAATGGATCTATAATGCTGTATAATTTGGATAATGTACCCACTCTATAAAGGCAGTGAGCTGGCAGAAATGTTAGCACACCAGACATAATGCTTAGTGGCATTTCGTCTGTCTTTATGTTCCACTGAGATCGACTTTGCCTTTCATCCTTTCAGCGTTGATAAAATAAGTACCAGTTGAGTACTGGGGTCGATGCAATCAACTTAGCATTCCCCCCCCCAAAAAAAAATTGCTGGCCCTGTACCAAAATTTGAAATCAATGTACCTACTCTATTGGCGATTATATGAGTATCTGTTTTGTCTGATACATACATGTATGTGTGTGTGTGTGAGTGTACACATGTATTGTGTGTGTGTGTGTGTGTATGTGTGTATTTATACAACCCTCTATCTATCAATCTCTGTATCTAACTATGTATGTATGTGTAACATATATGGTGTGTTTACATTTAAAAATTCTTGCAGTAAAATCACTGACTAATCAAGTCTATGATAACAAGAGATACAATTAATTTATTGTTTGGTAAAGAATCTCTGGTACACTGGATTTGGGAAAAAAATTTTGTTTATTTCTTTTGGCAGCAGAGAATAAAGAAATAATTGTTAACAATTGCATTTGATGTCGTACCAAGGTTAGTTTCGCTTCGAGAATGGTGTTTGTTGATTGAATTTATTTCGCAGTTATTGGTATTTTTTGACTGGTTTCAGTCTAATACAAGACCAAAGTACATTATGTGAAAAGGTATTTTGATCAGACTTCCAACATATGTGTCAATCATTCCTCCGATTTAAAATACTGATGTATTTTAGCTGAGCATAAAATATCAATTTGTAGCAAAACAAGATTTGTCAGTTATTGAATTCATTCCCGTTTAGTGTATTGCATATGTTTACCACACCACTATTTCACTACCCATACTACATCACTGTACATTAGTGTTCACTACACCATTGTATAATAGTGTTCATTACACCACTGTACTAAAATGTTCACTACCCACACTGCACCACAATAATGTTCACTGCTCACCACACTACATCACTATATTTCAATTTTCACTTTACCATTGTATAGTAACGTTTACTATACCATTGTACTAGAATGTTTACTACCCACACTACACCATATAGTGTTCACTGCTCTCTGTTTCACTACACACCACTACCTCACTGTACTTTGATGTTCACTACACCACTGTAATAAAACGTTCATTATCCAAACTACATTATTATAATGTTCACTGCTCATTGTTTCGCTAATCACATTACACCACTATACTACAATGTTCACTACACCATTAAACCACACCATTGTATAATAATGTTCACTACACTACTGTACTAAATGTTCACTACCCATACTGCACTGCTGTAGTTTAATGTTCACTACACCATTGTATAATAATGCTCACTACACTATTGTACTAAAACGTTCTCCACCTACACTAACTTACACCACTAAACTATAATGTTCACTACATATACCACTATAATGTTCACTACACCATTGTTTGATAATGTTTACTACATCACTTTTTTACTGCCAACACTGCATTACTATTTTAAAATATTCAGCAGACTATTTTTTCTGCAACCATTTTTGCTATTGCTCTAAACAGAAAATATTTATTTCACATTATACGGCAATATGCTGAAGCTTAGCATGAAAATTAAATGTATTCCCTTAACTATATTCTAACGTGTATAAGTCGACAGAGAAAAGCTGCATTGAATGCTTGTAGTATATATATATCTCTCTCTCTTTGTCTCTTTGTCCCTTTCTCTCTCTCTCTCAACTACAGTGTTTTTTTTTTCCTTACAAACAACAATTGCTAACTCAACTGCTTGAATATCGGCAGTCTATGCAAATACACAAGAGAGATAAGTAATCAATTATTATATGTCAACGTGAAATCAAGATCTACAAATAAAAGGTCAAGATAATTTTAGATATCTTGTCAAACTACCTGCTATTGGTGTTATTAGAGTTTGGTGTGTATCAACAAAAACTTATTAACATAGGTCAAACTGCATATACAACTTTCTCTCTAACACTTAACAACCGATAGAATCTCTCACGTACATTTTCATTATTCTTGAGAAGTTCACATGTTATATTCCTTTTGGGATGCTTTTACAGATTAACATAACTTCGAAATAATTTGATTATTTTGATAGAGGAGCAGCCATTTTTAGGAACAATTCTTGGTGCTTTCAAAATAGCGACGTCACTGAGTGACAGTGTGTCTTTCAAATGGACACTTTATCAGTTGTATATATTGCATTAGATAATTTGATTTCTTGACCTATGAAGCTGACCTTACTTAACCTCCTGTATTTGGTCAGTGGTAAATGTGGATGGCCAGCCAAGATTATTAAGGTATGTGTGAATACAAGCTGCAAGGTCAGTCGTTCAACCATTCTCTCGGGCTTTACATTTTTACTTGTAACCAGAACATGTAACTCTCAGTGGCTCTGTCTATGTACATGGTAAACAGGTACCACAAAAGAGAATAATTTACTGTTACAGGTGGAAATAGTGATTAGGAATTTATGACTGCTTCTTTGGTTAAAATCACAAGCTGAAATCCTCCTTTAGTAAAATCTACCTTTGATGGATCAGCATTTTATCCAAAGGAAGCTCTCTCTCTCTCATTTGATTCCATGTTGTACAAGCTAAATTTTGGTTTTTTTATCTTGCAAAATATTACAAAGAATGTAGTCTGTAAGGGGAACCCCATGAACTGGTTGCTACATGCTGGAACAGCTATATATACATATATATACTCTCTGAGTGGTTGGCGTTAGGAAGGGCATCCAGCTGTAGAAACTCTGCCAAATTAGATTGGAGCCTGGTGTTGCCATCCGGTTTCACCAGTCCTCAGTCAAATCGTCCAACCCATGCTAGCATGGAAAGCGGACATTAAACGATGATGATGATATATATATATATATATATACTACACACCAACACCTTCATATTTTATATTAAACCCTCATACAACATACTCACTCCTGTAACCACATCATTAAATCAATCCCCACACAATACATTTCGACCAAACCATATATTGGCCAGCCCCTCTATGTTTTAACCCCTATACACATAATGACCACTGCACCATATATCAATCATTAAATCTTTATTTATCCCTCTAACATATATTAACTCCTCCCACCATTTATCAGCTCCTCCAGCTACATATGTTAACTGCTGCTGTATATTAACTCCTCCTACTTTATATTAACTTCTCTTACTGTATATTAACTCCTTCCACCATTTATTAACTTTTCTAACTACATATATTGGTTCCAAATTTAGGGGTCAAGTTGATTATATTGACCCCAGAGCTCATCTGATACTTATTTTATTGACCCCAAAAGAATGAAAGGCAAAGTTGACCTCAGTGGAATTTGAACGCAGAATGTAAAGCTTGATGAAATTCCACTAAGCATTTTGCCTGGTTTGTAAATGATTCTTATTTCTTTATTGCCTTACAAAGGGCTAAACATAGAAGGGACAAACAAGGACAGACAAAGGGATTAAGTTGATTACATCGACCCCAGTGCATAACTGGTACTTAATTTATCAACCCCGAAAGGATGAAAGGCAAAGTCGACCTCGGCAGGATTTGAACTCAGAACGTAAAGACAGACGAAATACCGCTAAGCATTTCACCTGGCATGCTAACGATTCTGCCAGCTCGCTGCCTTTGCTAACGATTCTGCCAGCTTGCCACCTTGCAAATGATTCTGCTAGCTTACTGCTTAACTACTGATATTGGTCTCAAATTTTAGCACAAGGCCAGCAATTCTAGGAGAAGGGTTAAGCCAGTGGTATCAATCTCAGTGCTTAGCCGTTACTTATTTATCGACCTGAAAAGAATGAAAGACAATGTCACCCTTGGCAGAATTTGAACTCTGAATGTAAGGACAAACAAAATGTTGCTAAGCATTTTGCCTTGCATGCTAATGATTCTACCAGCTTGCTGCCTAACTACATATTTTGATTTCAAGTTTTGGCACAAGGCCAGCAATTTTGGGGGTGGGTTAAGTGAATTACATCGACTCTAGGGTTCAATCAGTATTTATTTTATTGACCCTAAAAGGATGAAAGGCAAAGTCAACCTTGGCAGTATTTGAATGCAGACCATAAAGCTGGACAGAATGTGTTGCTAAGCATTTCGCCCAGCATGGTAACGGTTCTGTTGGCTTGCCACCTTACTTATCTATCTATCTATCTATTTATCTATCTATCTATCTATCTGTGTTTGTCCACTACTACCACTTAACAGCCTGTGTCTGTTTGTTTACATCCTGTAATGTAGCAGTTCGACAAAAAGTATCTGATAGAATAAATACCAACTCACAACTCATTTCTACAGCTGAGTGAACTGGAGCAATGTGAAATAAAGTGTCTTGCTCAAGAACACAACATGCAGCCCGGTCCGGGATTTCAACTCACAACTTCACGATCATAAGCTCGATGCTCTAACCACTGAGCCATGTGCCTTCACACACACACACACACACACACACACACACACACACACACACATATATATGCAATAGGTTTCTTTCAGTTTCTGTCTATCAAATCCACTCACAAGGCTTTGGTAAGCCCAAAGCTATAGTAGAAGACACTTGCCTAAGGTGCCATGGAGTAGGACTGAACCTGGAACTATGTAATTGAGAAGCAAACTTCTTATCACATATTATATCTCTCTATGTGATAAATTTTGGCAGTTCATAAGCACTGCACAAGTATCAAACAGACTGGTGTATAATAGTAAATGTCTTTAAATGTAAACATCGGTCCGGCAAAAACAGCATTAATGTCAAATGCCTGAAAAAACATATACATGGAATAAATATACACTCAAGATCCATAGATATGTTATAAATAATATTTAATAATATCCTATTCATGTGAGAACATAGTCACAAATAAATATGTGCCATGCTGAAACATATGTCGCAATGTATCAATAAAGTATAAAAATTTCTGTCCACAAATCATTTTTGTTATTAATTTTTATTAGTATATGATATATGCTCCGTTGGATGTGTAATGTCAATGTGAATACCCGTCAGAGTGTAAGTATCTTGAGAGAAAAGCTGAACATTAGAAGCATCAGTTGTGGCGTGCAAGAGAGACGATTGCGCTGGTATGGACATGTGGTGAGAATGGAGGAGGATAGCTGCGTGAAAAAGTGCCACACCCTAACAGTTGAGGGAACCCGTGGAAGAGGTAGGCCCAGGAAGACCTGGGCTGAGGTGGTGAGGCAAGACCTTCGTACATTGGGCCTCACCGAGGCGATGACTACGGACCGAGACCTTTGGAAATGTGCTGTGCGTGAGAAGACCCGGCAAGCCAAGTAAGATCGTTGCCAGTGCCCCTGGACTGGTTCTTGTGCGGGTGGCACATGAGATGCACCATTTTGAGCGTGGCCGTTGCCAGTACCGCCTGACTGGCTCCTGTAGGATTTTCGAGCGAGTTCGTTGCCAGTGCCCCTGGACTGGCTTGTGCGGGTGGCACATAAAAGACACCATTTCGAGCGTGGCCGTTTTCGTGCGGGTGACACGTAAAAGCACCCACTACACTCTCTGAGTGGTTGGCGTTAGGAAGGGCATCCAGCTGTAGAAACTCTGCCAAATCAGACTGGAGCCTGGTGTTGCCATCCGGTTTCACCAGTCCTCAGTCAAATCGTCCAACCCATGCTAGCATGGAAAGCGGACGTTAAACGATGATGATGATGATGATGATATATATATATACATATATATATATATATATATATATATATATTTACACTCATTTAAATAATGCTTAGATTAATATAATTGGCAACATTGTAAGCTACAATGGAAGCAAATATAAACCCATACTCCAACATGTAACTATTAGAATCCTACCAACAGCCCATTGGGAGAATCCAGCCTCTCAATGGCTGTAATTTGTTGTGACACCCTCACATTATCCACTAGCATTACAAGACACTATATTGGTATATATATATGTGTGTGTGTGTGTGTTATCAGACCTACAAGAAGACAGTCATAATGGGCAGACAATTTGCAAAAGAAAAATAAGTGGACATAAACCGGACAGTGGTGCAGAGAATTTGGTCATTTTCTCTGTTTTTGTTTTCATTTTTTGTTCTGTTCCCTCCAACTCTCGCAATCTAAAAATCATAAATGCACTCAAAGGAAATTATGCATGTATAAATTGTATGTGTGTATAATTGTATGCATGTGACATACACACACACATGCACACACACACACACACACACACACACATACAAACATAAATATATACATATCTTGCCATAGACATGCATACATACGTATACACATACATATATACATGCATTTTTATCCGTATTTAGATATAATGTAGGCCTCACTCACACACCACTTATATATTTATATGTCCTTTATATAGTTTGTATGTATATATCATCTTTGATATGCCTAGTTTAGAATAGAGGCAGCTGATGAAGGAAAAGTTCCATAAGTGGCTCGTCTGTTTTCCTATGTGTTCCTTCTGTTGTCTGTAAAAAAAGTCCGTTTTTGTGCTTTGTTTATGTTCCCGTTCCTTTTTTGACGTCCTGTACCCGGATATGCATCTGTATATACATCTAGATGTAGGTATATACATATATGTATGTATACATGCATATGCTCATATATCATTTGTATTATTATCATATATATATATATATATATATATATATATATATATATATATACACACACATACATACATATACACATACATATACATATACACATACATATATATATATATATATATATATATATATATATATATATATATATATATATATATATATATATATATATATATATATATACAAACTAAATATATATATACAAACTATATAGAGGATATATAAATATATAAGTAGTGTGTGAGTGAGGCCTACATTATATCTAAATACAGATAAAAATGCATGTATATACAATGTAGGCCTCACTTACACACCACTTATATATTTATATATCCTCTATATAGTTTGTATGTGTGTGTGTGTGTATATATATATATATATATATATATAATTAATCCCAAAAAATGAAGTAAAGCACAATAATGTACCAAGGATGTGGTACATGCAAAGTATTATATACATGCATACATATATATATATATATATATATATATATATATATATATATATATATATACATATATATTTGTCTATATACAAACACACATGCATTACATAAATACATACATACATACACACACGTACCTACATGTGCATATACACACATACATACAGAAATACTTAGACACATATGTACATATATACACATACGTATATACATACATTCACGGACATACACACACACACACACACACACACACACATACATAAATACATACATTCATACTTGCACACATACATACATACATACATACATACATACATACATACATACATACATACATATACATTTGCACAGATTGTCAATATAACATTTTCATAATTAGCATGGCTGTTCCATTTATTATTCTCCCTCCTTCTAAAATGACCAGAAATTTATTTCGCTGGCAATATTGTTTCTTCGTTTCTGTCTTGTATTTTCTTATTCTTCCCACTCACTCACCACCTTATTGTTAATTGAAAATTATTCAAGAAATTTTCTTCTCTTTCCTATTTAGCACTTCTTTCGTCCAGTCTCTCTTTTCCTCTCTCTCCGTCTTTGTCTCCCTCCCACGAGCTCTGTCCACCAGTGTCAAATGATTTGAGTGTCTGCATTAATCACCATTTACAATTATAGATTCTTTCTTGCTCTCTACAAGATGAAGATGAAGTCTTGGTGTGTTATTTATCATCTTAATGGAATATTAGTTGTAAACACTGAAAGTACGGGGAGGGAGAGAATTGAATATAATTGCTCTGTATGCATTCATAAAAGTCTATTACGATAGAGAATCAGGCCATTTGTGGAAAATACAAACATTTGGCTATACACACCATGATTGGTTATAGCCAACATTAATGAAAACAGCAACAACAACAACAACAAAAAAAACATCGTCAACAAATTCTACAATATAACATCAAGAATAACATTAACAGAAACATCAACCCCAGTAATATCAACTTCAGCAACGTCAACATCGACATCAAGAAGATTATTGTTAACAACAAACCTCAACATAACATCAACTACAACAGCAACCACAATGACCATGACATCAAGAATGTAAACATTAGGCGCAGGAGTGGCTGTGTGGTAAGTAGCTTGCTTACCAACCACATGGTTCCGGGTTCAGTCCCACTGCGTGGCACCTTGGGCAAGTGTCTTCTGCTATAGCCTCAGGCCAACCAAAGCCTTGTGAGTGGATTTGGTAGACGGAAACTGAAAGAAGCCCGTCGTATATATATGGCTGGCTCTTGTGCGGGTGGCACATAAAAGGCACCATTTCGAGCGTGGCCATTGCCAGTATCACCTGACTGGCCTTCGTGCAGGTGACACGTAAAAGCACCCACTACACTCTCTGAGTGGTTGGCGTTAGGAAGGGCATCCAGCTGTAGAAACTCTGCCAAATTTAGATTGGAGCCTGGTGTTGCCATCCGGTTTCACCAGTCCTCAGTGAAATCGTCCAACCCATGCTAGCATGGAAAGCGGACGTTAAACGACGATTATGATGATATATGTATATGTATGTGTGTCACCATTGCTTGACAACCGATGCTGGTGTGTTTACGTCCCCGTAACTTAGCAATAAGAGACCGATAGAATAAGTACTAAGCTTACAAAGAATAAGTCCTGGGGGGGGGGGGTCGATTTGCTCGACTAAAGGAGGTGCTCCAGCATGGCCGCAGTCAAATGACTGAAACGAGTAAAAGAGTAAATTAATGACCATAAGAGCAACATCAACAACAACAACAACATCAAGTACAGCATCAACATCAGTAACCAATAGCAACAGCATCAACATCAACACCAAGAACAACATCAACATCAATGTCTACAGCATCACAAGGATCAGCAGATCAATACTGAATAAGCAGCACTATAATTAAAGATGCTCCATTTCTGATCATCCAGTCCTGTTTGTTTTCATTCAACCATAGTGTGTCTTGGACTACATTATCCGATAGACCCTTCATTTTCAGAAGTCACTAGAGGAATGTGAAAGCATTTGGCCAAGTGGTTAGTATGTTGCACTCACGATTGTCAGATCATGGAATCGATTCCTGGACTGAGCAGTGCGCTGTGTTCTTGAGTAAAAATCTCGCCATCTATCTATCTGTGTATATAAGACAATTGCAATGAATGCAGAGATTTGTATATCTGCAAATTTTTTATATCTTTTTTCTCTTTTTTACTCTTTTACTTGTTTCAGTCATTTGACTGTGGCCATGCTGGAGCACCGCCTTTAGTCGAGCAAATCGACTCCAGGACTTATTCTTTGTAAGCCTAATACTTATTCTATCAGGCTCTTTTGCCGAACTGCTTAGTTACGGGGACGTAGACACACCAGCATCGGTTGTCAAGCGATGTTGTGGGGGACAAACACAGACACACAAACACACACTAGGCTTTGGTCGGCCTGAGGCTATAGCAGAAGACACTTGCCCAAGGTGCTATGCAGTGGGACTGAACCCGGAATCATGTGGTTGGTAAACAAGCTACTTACCACACAGCCACTCTGCAAATTTTTTTTATTTTCACAGTCAGTTATACAGCATATTTGATTTAAGTGTGTCTGACACTCGTTTCTGCTGCATAGCCACCTCACAATTGCATTCATGTCCAGTTATTTTTGACTGGTTATCAGACTATGCAACTTTATTCAAGGTCAATCCACTGATGTGGATATACTTAACAAACCAGGTAAACCTGGAAAATAACATCAAGAATTATTTATTCACATTACATATGCTTCTTATGCTAATAGAAACCATAAAGTTGTACATTTTGGAAAATATGTATTTGATTCACTGCCAGTAGAATTTTTAATACTCTTTTACTCTTTTACTCTTTTACTCTTTTACTTGTTTCAGTCATTTGACTGCGGCCATGCTGGAGCACCGCCTTTAGTCGAGCAAATCGACCCCAGGACTTATTCTTTGTAAGCCTAGTACTTATTCTATCGGTCTCTTTTGCCGAACCACTAAGTTACGGGGACGTAAACACACCAGCATCGGTTGTCAAATGATGTTGGGGGACAAACACACACACACACACACACACACACACACACACACACTCACACATATATATATATATATACGACGGGCTTCTTTCAGTTTCCCTCTTCCAAATCCACTCACAAGGCTTTGGTCAGCCCGGGGCTGCCCAAGGTGCCACGCAGTGGGACTGAACCCACACAGCCACAAAATTTCTTTCACATTTTTACATGTATAATTTTGTGATTCTTATGAACAAAGGAAAAATATGTAATGTGAACAGATGATACCAAAATAATTTTCCAACTTTCTGTTTTGTCATATAACTCTGCAAACAATATTTCCAGAATGTTCAACTCTAATATGTACCTCACATCAATGCGATGATAGTAAATACCTTGTAATACAGGAATAGGGAGATGTGCTTCAAAACGACACAACTTGGATTTTACCCTACGTACATTATATATGTATAGATAGAATAACTGCCAAGCTTTGAAAGAATAATTTTGGGGACTGGTTTGTTTAACAAAAGGGAAAGATAAAAGCAAGTAGAAGATAAAAGATAAAATAATCATGACTCAAACATCTTTGATTATAAGTCAGCATAATCAAGGCCAAATTGGAGGCTGAACTACTTTTAAATGCCAAACTTTGATAGCTGTAACTTTGGGACACTGTTAATATATTCACTCCATCTTGTAATAAACAGGAACCATCAGAAGGTGTTGTCTACTTAGCAGTGTAATAGGAGCACTCTGTAGGTTACGACGACGAGGGTCCCAGCTGATACGATCAACGGAACAGCTTGCTCATGAAATTAATGTGCAAGTGACTGAGCAATCCACAGACATGTGTACCCCTAACGTAGTTCTCAGGGAGACTCAGCGTGACACATAGCGTGACAAGGCCGGCCCTTTGAAATACAGGTACTACTCATTTTTGCCAGCTGAGTGGACTGGAGCAATGTGAAATAAAGTGTCTTGCTCAAGGATACAACGCGTCGCCAGGAATCGAATTCACGATCGTGAGCCGAATGCCCTAACCACTAAGCCACACGCCTTCACACTTAGCAGTGTAATTGGAAACTAAACTACAACTATTAGGTGTCAATCCACTGACAAGGTTTTGGTTGGCCCAGGGCTATAGTAGAAGACACTTGCCCAAGGTGCCAAGCTGTGGGGGTAAACCCAGAAACGTGGTTAGGGAGCAAACTTCTTACCATTTAGCCATGCCTGTATCTACATGGACACTCAGTCAGCCCACTTGCCGTTAATCCAATGGCACATTGAGAAAATAATAATTGGTGAGAGAAAGGACCACAACGACACTCAGCTGGCTCAAATTTACAAGTGATTAAAATGCCTATCTCAAGGACACAATGTGGTGCTTGATGCAGGCCATGTATCTTTACTTACAGCGCAAAGCTTAAGTTTCTCCATGGTGAAACAATGTCACATAAAGTTAACAAGTCTAATCCCCTTTGACAGACACATCTAATTAGGACAGTAAAATCAATCAGTAAATTATATTTATCTGACTGGCGTGAGAAGACCAAATACTGATTGATTGATATGTTATCAATATAATCCATCGAAGAGAGAACTTTGGAAATAAAAGTCACTGGACAATGAAGGAGAGGCTTCATGCAGAATGTTCCAGAATAGATTTGACGAGGTGTTGTCATAAACTTATTGATCAATCAACTGGTACGTCTCTGATTGCAGATATTGTATTTAGATAATATGAGAATAAATAGCTTTGTCTGAATTCTTCGTTAACTTCAAATTGTAATAATTATGATCAGTAACGAAGCTTGAGGCAAATCGGATGGATGGACTTTAATGAGAAATGATTGCAATGAGAGACACTGTTCACACCTCAAAACACACAAGTAAACAATAAAAATAAATAATTTTTTTTTTGTTTTGTAAATTTGATTAAAACTGTAAACAAGGAGAAGCAGACATGAAAGGAGGGGATAGAGAGAGAGAGAGAGAGAGAGAGAGAGAGAGAGAAGGAGAGGGAAAGAAAAGGACAGAAAGAGAGGGGGAGGGAAAGAGGTGGAGGAAATGAGGAATACAGCAATTGGTAGATTTTGTAAGTGTCTTTTATTTCTCACCTGTAACTTGTTTCAGCCATTGGACTGTGGTGCCGCCTTCAAGGGTTTACCTACTTTTAAAGCATTGATGCTTATTCTATTGGTTATTTTTTACTGAACTGCTAAGTTACAAGGATGTAAACAAATCAACACAGGTTGTCAAGTGACAGTGGGAGACAAACAGAAACACACACACACACACACACACACACACACACACACACACACACACACACACGCACGCACACACACACACACACACATATACACACACACACACAGAGGCATACACACACATGCACATGCACACACATACATATACATACACATATGCACACATACACATACACAAGCATACACATACACACTACATACACACACGTGCATGCATACTTACATATAAACATGCATATGTGCACACACACACACACGCTTACGTACATGCATATATATACATATGCACACATGCATACACACAACACAACACACACATACATATACACACATTGCAAGCTTCTTTAAGTTTCTGTTGGTTATATCCACTCACAAGGCTTTGGTTGGCCCAGGGTTATATTAGAAGACACTTGCCTATGTTGCCATGCAGTGTGACTGAACTCAAGACCACATGGTTGGGAGGCAAGCTTCTTAACCACACACCCAAGCCAGCTCCTATATGTATGTATTTTTATATTCTTTTATTCATTTAATGGTTCCATTTAACTGACAGTGACCATGCTGGAGCACTGCCATGAAGGGATTAGCTAATAATACACCAGGATTTATTTTTAAGTCAGGCACTTACTTTATCAATCACTTTTTGCTGAATAGCTAAGCCGTGAAGATATTAACAAACAAAGCCACTTGTCAAGTGGTGTGCGATAAGTAGACACATATCAGTTTGGTAAGAAAGTTCTTGGACACTTTTAACATATCACCTTATTAACAATTAAAAAAACAACAAAGACCAATCAATCCAAAAGGTAATCACCCTCGTTATTGATCACCTTTTGCCATCTTTGAAGTTTTTAATCCTTTCATCCAGAAATCACATGGCTTTGAATCAATAAAGTCATAAAGGAATGATTTCACATGTTCGTTTTCGAACTCTGTATCACCAATCATGCATTACAAGGCAGAGAATAAGTGGTAGTCAGAAGGGGCAAGGTCAGGAGAATACGGTGGGTGCACAATTATCTCCCAGCCCTCCTCCTTCAGCTTCTCTGACATCTTCTTTGCACGATGTGCTGGCGTGTTGTCTTGGTAGTAAATTATCTTCTTCAAATTTGAGCGTTTTTCAGATGGTTCTTTAGATGGTTCATTTGTTCGCAGTAGACATCCTTGTCAATGGTGGTATTCCATGGAAGAAAATTCAACATGATCACACCACGGCAATTCCACTAAACTGAGATCATAACCATCTTTTGCACAAGTGGTCCTTTTTGGCGAAGGTTTTGGCTGTTGACCTTTGCTACACCAGGATCGTCTGTACCTCACATTGGAGTACAATACCTACTTTGCAATCCATAGTGATTACTGATTCCAACCAATCGAATCTTCAGCTTCGCCAGAGAAGACTTTGACATGCAGTGACTTACGCATGCACACGCACACATACATGAATATACATATATATGTGTGTGTGTATATTTTATGTATATATTTATGTGCGTGTATATATATATATATATATATATATATATATATATATATATATATATATATATATATATATATATATACATACACATATATACACACATATATATACATATACATGTGTTTATATATATATATATATATATATATATATATATGTATGTATACTATAATTATAAACATAATTATAGATCCCCCCCCCCAAAAAAAAAATGTGTGTTACTATCTGGCAGATCTTTTACAGTAGCAGAAAAGGAATTTTAACTCCTATTTCTAAATTTGGTGTGTGGTGAAGCAATTAGATGATCCCTAATTATAATTATGCTTATAATTATAGTATATTTGTATAATTTTACCTAAAAAGGTTATTTTAACATACCGATCTACTTGGTAAAATTATTAATTATTAGTTAATTAATTAATTTTACCCTTTTATTATTAATATATATATATATATATATATATATATATATATATATATATATATATATATATATATATGTATATATATATATGTATATATATATGTATATATGTATGTATGAATGAATTTTTCTGTTTAATTTTTCTTGAGAGAGTTCAAGCTGGTTGCTAACAAAGAACAAGAATTTTTGACTTAAGAGAATTCCTGGTGGTTGTAAATATGTGGTTGAATTGGTGTGTTGGTTGAACTGTTGATGCATATACCCAAATGTGTACATCTATTCACATGAGAATCTCAAATGGAGAATTTCTGGAATGTCTTACAAATCTTCCCTCATTGATTAGATTTAGAGAATTTCTTTCAGTCTCTTTTGCTCTTTTCCTGTGAAAACAAGTATTTCTAGGTTTTTATGCAAATTTGCTGGTACATAACCTAATGCACCTATGATGATAGGGACAAATGAGAATGCATATTCAGGGTAGAAGAGCTGTGATGTATGTGTGTATGTATGTATGTATGTATGTATGTATGTATATACATGTGTGTGATTAAGAAAAACTAAACACAGAGAATAAGCTGCAGAGAACAAAGAAAACAGCAACATGGACACCAATTTCCTTTTATCAGCTGGAGGTCATTACAACAGGATTGCTTGCCTAACTGTGCTAGAATATCTACTACAAATGCAACTAAGAAATGGTGTATTGAAAACAGAATGAGAAAATGATTTGGAAAAGTGAAGCAGAAAGACAACAAATACAGGGGAATATATAAAAAATTATGGAAAAGTAGGTACAACAAATATTTAAGCCTATCATCTTTATAAAAGAGATAAGACAAACAGACAGGGAAAATAAGACAAATAGATAGGTGACAAAAAACATTAACTCTTTGATATTTAAACTGGCCATATTCATCCCAAATATTCCCCCTGTTTTATGTTCAAACTGACCAGTTTCAGCCTCTCATACCTACCCTACAATGTCATTTAAGAAATGAATAACTACATTATGAAAATCTTCAAGCTATGAAATATTGGTTTCAAATTTTCAAATTTTGGTAGAGAGTGAGCAATTTTGAGAGGAGGGGGAAGTCATTTATTACAGTGATCTCCCCCCCCCCAACACTTCACTGTTTATTTATTTCATCCGCACAGAAAGGATGAAAGGAAAAGCTGACCTTAACAGAATTTGAATGCAGACTGTAAAGATGGAGAAAATGCTTCGTAGCATTCTGTCTGGCATGGTGACAGTCCTGCCATCTCACAGCCTTCTTGAAACTATGAGATAATGCATGATTTTTTCAAAACAATATGAATAAATAAATATCACATTTGACAGAGTAAACTGAATTCCAAGGGGTTAATCAACAATGGACTAACTAATAGGGAAGCAAAGGGAGTGATTGCTCCATCTGAAGCACGTTTTAAAAAATTGGTGCCTTTTCAACATTTTTAAAAACTCTTTAGATCACCTGTGAGATAAAATTTAAATCTCTCTTTTTCTCCTTTTGTTAATTGCATGGCCTAGGAAGAACTGGGGTCATTACTTTATATGACCAATCACCCATGTTTTAGAACTGTCAGCTCAATTTTCTTTGATGTGTTGGTGACTGCTAACATCTGAAAAACCAAAACAAACCCTGACATCACAACCTCTCGATGCTGGACAATGCAGTGGAGTTTCATCTTTTTCATGTCGCACCTATATCTCATCATCATCATCATCATCGTTTAACATCCACTTTCCATGCTAGCATGGGTTGGACGATTTGACTGAGGACTGGCAAGCGAGAAGGCTGCACCAGGCTCCAATCTGATCTGGCAGAGTTTCTACAGCTGGATGCCCTTCCTAATGCCAACCACTCTGAGAGTGTAGTGATTGCTTTTACGTGCCATCGGCACGAGGGCCAGTCACATGGTACTGGCAACGGCCACGCTCAAAAAGGTGTTTTTAACGTGCCACCTGCACGGGAGCCAGTCCAGCGGCACTGGCAATGACCTCGCTCAAATGATTTTCTAATGTGCCACCAGCACAAGTGCTAGAAGGCAACGCTGGTAACGATTATGCTGTAGGTGTAAATTTCTTTCATGTCACTCCAATATCAATAGCTGTAAGTTTTGAACAAAATGAGATTCTTACTGAAACATGACATTACAGCGAGAAAATTTTTCCATGACAAAACACAGCGAATATCTTGCCTATGAGTTTGAATGTTCCACAAGCATATTTGAACTGGTCATATTTGAACTACAATCACATATATTGTAACTAATGAAATATTTTGTGTAATATAAAAAAAATGAGTTAAAAAATTGTTTGGTATGCAAAACAGTACCTTTTTTTTTAATGTGTTTGCTCTCCCTAACTTTAGAACCTGGCAACACTTCTGTTAAACAGTGAGCTTTTTCAACTTGAGTGGAAGAGAACAAACAAATCAGGGATGTTTGTGCATATATGTAGCTCTGAGGGGAAAATAAATAGTAGGTTTTTTAGTAGTTAACCCTTGAACAAAGAGAGAGCTATAGCACAGGACATGAAGTATGCATAAGATTGAAGTATGCATAAGCAGTAGAATTATGGATAACCAGATAGTCATGATAGGAAGGGATAGAATCAGACAGAGAGAAATGGGAGAGGTAGGATAAAAAGAGAAAGAAGAAAAGGTGACAGGATGATGAAAGATGGAAGAGAGAGAGAGAGAGAGAGAGAGAGAGAGAGAGAGAGAGAGAGAGAGAGAGAGAGAGAGAGAGAGAGAGAGAGAGAGAAGAATGATGAAAAGAGTAAACAAGAAGATTGCTGAGCAATATAAAAAAAATATATTAATGTAGGTAAAAAAATAATCAGTGTGGCATAACAGAAATAGAAGGAAAATTAAGCAGAAAGCCACAGGTCAAGGAATAACACAAATATGAGGGCTGATCATTCCTTCATCAACTATTGACTGAAGGTCATAGTGATTTTGACACATTTAACAACAAGATTACTCACTTCAGTGTAATAGAAGATTTATAATAAATGCTACCAGAGAATGGTATAATGGAAACAGAAGGATATAAAAGGATTAGAGCAATGAGATACAACAGGTATACAGAAGCATACATACACATACATATGTTTATATGTATGTATATATGCATATACATGTATCCTTTCTACTGAAGGTACATGGCCTAGTGGTTAGGCTGTTGGAATCACGATCACTAAATCATGGGTTCAATTCCCAGCATGTTGCGTTCTTGAGCAAAACACTTCATTTCACATTGCTCCAGTTCCCATTTTGATCAGTGGAGGATGCTGGCCTGCTCATCTAGCCAGTGGGGTGACATTATTCAAAGGCTTAAATGATGCAAAGCATGCTATGACTAGCAATGTATAACAACATCTTATAGTCTGGCTGGTCACGTGATCCCTATAGGCTCAAAGCCTGGAATTTGGGGGAGGGTGCTTGTCGGTTACATCAAACAAAAGTGCTCAACTGGTCCTTGTTTTATCAACACTAAAAGGATTAAAAGCAAAGCTGACATCAGTGTAATTTGAACTCAGATGCATGTATGTATATCATCACCATCAGTTTAACTCCTGCTTTTTCATTATTAAATGGAATCTTACAACAAAGTTTCGTCTGACTCATGTAATATAAAGATTAGAATAAGGATGACACTGGTGACAATGATGATGATGATGATGATGGTGATGGTGATGGTGATGACATATGTATAGGAGTGTGTATTTACTCCTCATCATCAGTATGAGCAACCGCATCATCACTTTACTTTGACTATGGCCCTTTCGTTTTACGTGCAACAGAGAAAACTGGCCACCTTTGTTGTTTGCATCACAAATAATCAGGGTCTGCAGTATAATTTTTAGCGCTGGATGCCCTTCACATCCCCAACCAAGTTTACAGAATAGGCCAGATACATTTCATCATGCCATTATTCAAGATTCATTGTATGTAGCAACATGCATGAGTTTTATCTAGCCTCTATTAGAGCAACAACTTTCTTCGATGGGTTGGTTGATCTCAGAGACTACATCTTTTGCATCATTCAACCTTTCCTTCTTTTGTAAGGACTTTACTTGGAGGACTTTGTGTATAAATACGTGTATGTATGTATGTACATAAATATATATGTGCTTATCTATCCATCTATCTATCTTTCTCTCTCTCTCTCACTCTCTCTCTCTATATATATATGTGTGTGTGTGTGTGTGTGTGTATATATATATGCATATATGTTTGTGATTGGATATTTGTATGTAACAACAACAACAACGACAACAACAATATTTTGATTAAGGATTAAAAATAACAAACAAACAAAAACACTTTCTTTTGATTCAATTTTCGAAGTCTAGAAATCAGAAATTAGATGATTGAATAATATATAAGTATATACATGTATATACATATATACATATATGTGTGCATGTGTGTATGTATGTACATATATGTATATATATATATATATATATATATATATATATACACATATATTTGTAATATATATACATATTTATATATGTATACATGTATATGTATTTGCATGTGTGTATATACATATATACATGTATACACACACACACACAAATATATCTATATTGTCGCTTGGAGGCAGAATTCATTACTATTATTAAAAAAAATCATTTTTTCCTCTTTTTTGTTTTTACAACTTTTCTTTGGTGCAGCAAATATTCAATGTCAATAACATTTATATAAGTTTTGCAATAGTAATAATAATAATAATAATAATAATAATAATGATGATAATAACGATAATGATAATGTTGGCTTACCATAAATAGTCAGTGCTTAGATTTAATGGTTTTAATAAGAATTTTTTTTTTTTCTGATAATCGACAATGTGTTCAATATTATAGAATTTAAAAAGAAATCAAAGCTAATCAAATATGCCGTCAGTCCAAATACACACTCACACACTCATACACACAAGCACACACACATACACAGAGACTGACACACATACACAAACACATATATAAAGAAAGAAACAAGTTTATTAGAAGTATCATTACACATATATATAGAGATATAGATAGAAAGATAGATAGATAGCTGGATAGATAGATAGATAGATACATATATATATATGTATATATATATATACATGCATACACACACACATAATATACATAAATATGTATCTCTCTCTATCCATATAAATATATGTGTTTGTGCGTGTGCATGTGTGTGTGTACATAGTAAGTGGGTGAGAGCGAAATTAGCTGAGTATAGCTAAAACATAATATTGGTCAAATGAATGTGATTTTAAATTTCAACTTCCTCATTCAGGACCGAGCCTATGGCAATGAAAATGGCTATAAGAGCAATCAAAATTGAGCTGTTATGGAGGAAGTAAGCTAGATAAACACAATTAGGCTCGAGACATATATTTACATGGAGCACAAAATATAGATTATTAAATGATATATGTATATATATATATATATGGGAGAATATACAAATAATAACAACAGACGAGGACAGGTGGTGTAAATAACAAAAGTATATATTAGTATATATATATATATATATATGATGCAAAATCATCATGTAATGTCTTATCTTGGCATCTGTTTCAAGAGGCCAAACTTACATATTAACCATATTCAAAGGTGCATGAAATTATAGGTGACAAGTCCAGATGAAGTTGCTAAGTAAATTAGGCCTCTCTTAACAATTTCGTCTGGACTGGTAACTGGTCACACACTTAAGATATCATGTACATATCTCCTATGAATATGGTTATTACATAAGTTTTGCCTCTTGAAACAGCTGCTGAGATAAGCCATTATATAATATTTTTTCATTACACATTTTCTTTTTTTCAAAAGCTTTATATTGAGTTCCATGTAAATATATGTCTGAAGCCTGACTGTTTTTATCAACCTTACTACCTCTCCCCCCCCCCCTCTCTCTCTCTCTCTCTATCTCTCTCTCTCTCTCTCTCTCCCTCTCTCTCTCTCTCTCTCTCTCTCTCTCTCTCTCTCTATATATATATATATATATACATTAGGTGTCCCCTATTCCAGGTCAAAAGTTTTCTGACTGCACCATTGTCTTGTGTTGTGCTAGTGGATGAAAAAGTAGGTATACAAAGTGACAGGGCTCTAAAACCATCATTTTTGTGACTATACAAGCTTATTCTTTTATTCTTTTACTTGTTTCAGTCATTTTGACTGCGGCCATGCTGGAGCACCACCTTCACTCGAGCAAATCGATCCCAAGACTTATTCTTTTTACAGGCACGTAAACACACCTGCATCGGTTGTCAAGCGATGCTGAGGGGACACACACACACAAACATATACATACATACATATATATATATATATATATATATATATATATATATATATATATATATACAACAGGCTTCTTTCAGTTTCTGTCTACCAAATCCACTCACAAGGCTTTGGTTGGCCCGAGGCTATAGTAGAAGACACTTGCCTAAGGTGCCACGCAGTGGGACTGAACCCGGAACTATGTGGCTGGTAAGCAAGCTACTTACCACACAGCCACTTCTGCGCCTATGTAGCCACTCCTGCTTCCTGAAGTTGAGAAAAAATGCATTTTTGGAGT
This sequence comes from Octopus bimaculoides, assembly GCF_046866305.1. Taxonomy (NCBI): domain Eukaryota; kingdom Metazoa; phylum Mollusca; class Cephalopoda; order Octopoda; family Octopodidae; genus Octopus; species Octopus bimaculoides. Next base: position 14,291,144 of record NC_142952.1, read on the forward strand.
CATTTTTATCATGCTTGTGTCGTGTCAAGTTGAAAGGGATCTATTTAACATTTGTTTCGTAAGTCTGATGGGAATCTAAATTATGGTGTAAAATTATGGTGCAAGTGTAAAACTCATTTCTGATGACTTCATAACAAGCACTAAGTTTACACAGTTGACTAAAATCTTAAAATCTCATAATCACATCTACTAGATGTTGAACAACCATGAATAGGAGAGAACAAGGGAACCCTCTGCATGAACACAAAGGTAAGGAGCCTAAACTGCAGTCTTCTGAGTGGTTTGGAATGACAGTTAAATGTATTTCAAATATTTCAGCAGGGTTTCCCATGCTTAAGTGCTAAGCTAAGAATAAACTTCTAGTCATAATATTTCCTGTTAAAAATCAGCTGAATAGGTATGTACCGAGGATTCTTTCTTGTAGTTCAACTTGTATTATATATCTTAAAAGTGTATTCAAAGATGTATCTTGGAAAGTGGTTGATTTATTATTAAAAAGATTTTGTCAATCATGTTACATTGTGCTTGACATAAAATCATAAAAGATCAATTATGCGCTTGTACCATAATTTTCTAGCATAATTTGAATCCACACGGGACTTATGAAATGAATATTAAACAAATACCTTTTAACTTGACACTACACAAGCACAATAAGAATGGCCCGTTTTGACCAAAAACAACTGCATAATTTCAACTTGTGAAGTCACAAAAAGCTCTAGCTCTGTCACTTTGTATGCCTCATATTTTCATTCACGGCATCACACAAGACAGTGGTTCAGTCAGAAGCAAAATTTTGATCCTGAAAACAGGACACTTTAATATATATATATATATATATATATATATATATATATATATATATATATATATCTCCAGTAATTTTTGCTAGTTTATTTTTCTTCATCTTCACCCCTGGTGCTATATGAACATTTATTGTGGTTTAGAGTCAAGATTTGGTTGCTATTTCCAGCATACCGGTATCTCTTAGATACCCTAAATTATAATTTTATATATATATATATTTAGTGTACTGTTCTGTGAAGGTAAGATCAACAAAAAAGTTCTCCAACTGGTGAGAGATAAACATTGTTTAATGTACACAGTATATATTGTTATTAGCTACTAAGAGTTTCATGCAATGAAAATGACACAAACAGAATGTCTTCATGCAGTCTTCGGGCTTTGCTCAAATGGGATATAAAAGCTAAAACAGGACAATATACATACATACATATATATATATATATATATATATATGCATACACACACACACACACACACACATATATATATTGGGTCATTCCATAAATAATACATTTTTTTATACTTCTTTTATTTTTCAAAATTAACATAAAGTTCTTTTTTAATCTAAAATATACTGTCCTTCATTTTTTACAATGCTCTTCCATCTATCTGGTTCACTTGCAAGGTCCCTCTTCCAAAATTCACTTGTCTGACGAAAAATACTCCTCCAGTACTCTTCTGACCTCGTCTACAGAATTCATATTTTTTCTGTCCAAATGATTTTGAAGACTACAGAATAAATGGTAATCAGATGGGGCAATGTCTGGTGAATATGGTGGGTGGGGCATCGTTTCCCATTGAAACTGCTCCAGCCTTTGGAATGTCATCCTTGATGTATGCGGCTGAGCATTATCCTGATCAAAGCACACTTTTCATCCTGAAACCAAAGATGGTCATTTTTCTTTTAGTGCTGACTTGAGTGACTGGTTGAATGACCAAATCCAAGCCTCTCTGCTAGTTCCTTAACAGTTACAATGGGATTTTGTTCCACCAGGGTTTGCATGATGTCCTCATTGAGCTCTAAAGGTCTTCAAGGATGAGGCTTGTTTTCTAGGGTGTAGTTTCCAGCTCGGAATTTCTGGAACCCCTGTTGACACTGTCTTATGCTTATTGTCCAACCCCCATACACTGCGTTAATATTCCTCACACTTTCTGTTGTGTTGTTGCCTTTATTAAACTCATAAACCCAAATATGCTGAATATACTCCTTGGTCACTTCCATTATAGTTTTGAAAAAATAACCGTTAAAAGGACGAAAGGCGAAGTCAACTTTGGCGGAATTTGAACCCAGAACGTGCAGACAGATGAAATACTGCTAAGCATTTTGCCTGATGTGCTAACAATTTTGCCAGCTTGTCACCTTTCATTCATTTAATATTGAAGGAATTTTTGCTTTCACACAGTTACTATATGAATAAACTTGAGTGTTTTGAATTGTGTAAGAGTTGCTACTATTAGTGTTGTTGTTCTTATAGCTGCTGCTGTCTTCTAAATTACCCAAATTGCTTATTTGGATATTTGAGAATTTTTCTTGTATAGATTGTTCACCAAGTTTCTTCTTCTTTTTGTACATTTAGATGTACGTTTTTGTCAAATGGTATAATTATGTGTGGTAGCCATTTTGGATGCAAAGATGTAATGTGGATGAATAGAATTTTTAAAAGCTTGTGAAGAACAAAACCAAAAAAACCATCTTATTCTAAAGTCACAAGCATAGCTGTTTGGTTAAGAAGCTTGTTTTGCAACCATGTAGTCTGTGGTCTTCAATTCAGTTCCACTGTGTGGCACCTTGGAGAAGTGTCTTCTACTACAGCACCAATGAGTGGATTTGGTAGATGGAAGTTGGAAAAAACAGCCTGTTGTATATATGTACACACACACACATATATATATATGTGTACACACACACATATATATATATATGTGTGTGTGTGTGTGTGTATATATATATATATATATATATATATATATATATATAAATATACACACACGAGTAAGTGAACACTAAATATAATTTTAGCTGAATTGGTTGGAACAGCATGAAATGAGCTATTTTGCTCAAGAAGATGATGTTCTACTCAATCTTGGAATTGAACGTAACCACCAGACTTGGCACCATCTTGTTGAAGGTCTAATAGTTGGAAGGAAAGAAAAAGTGCATCAACACTTGATTGGTAGTCAATTTAAGCTGAGTTTACAGGGACATGTAATGAACTACCTTGCTCAAGGACATTATCCTTTACTCAGTCTTGGAATTATTTTTTTAAACTGGCAATTTATTTACTAATAGATAAAAAAAAAAAGAGAAAAAAGGTGGGGAAATACAGTGAAAGCTGGAGGGGGAGGGGCGATTGGTCACATATCCCAGAACAAGTAGGGTGCTCAGCTGTGCCCCATGGTAATGACCATTATGGTGTTGTTGTGGAGAATGGTCAGTGACACTCATTGCAGTAACCACTCCACCTCACAGGGTTCATTTCTCCGATGGGCTAATGCTATCCCTATTCTGTGGAGGAAATTAATAGTACAGTGACTGAGAACACCTGACATCTCAACAATGACCAGCACAAACTGATAGCAGTCAGTCAGGCCATTGTATCTATTGACATTTCTCTTCTCCATGTTATGGGTGGTGACACTGGGGTTTGCAGCAGATGCCATGAAGTTGGAACTGGAACTGAACTCTTGACCTTTTAATCATAAGGTCAACACCCTAACCACTAGACTATGTACCTTCATACAGTCTAGGTACTACATTAGAAAGAGTAAAAAACAAAACTAAATAAAAAAGGCAAAAATTAATAAGATTATAATTTTTTGGACCATTATCCTCATCATTAGAGATGGAAACTCTTTTCGTTTTTTTCTTTGCGTTTTTTTACGATATTTATATCTACATTACATTTCGATCAGTTTGATCTTTGACTGAAAAATCTAGCATCAACACAAACACTAAAAGAAAAAAATATCTTTCATCTTCAAAGATGAGGTTAATAGTATGAAGTATTAATCTTATTAATATTAACTTATCTCAAACATTTAGACATTGGAAACAAAATTAAATACTGTAAGCCATCTAGTCTGGTGCTCAACTATTTCTACTTTGTATCAAAACAAAAACAAAATTTTTAAAAGCCACAAAAATAACCCTGTTTATTTCATGCGTAGACAAGAAATACTTGAGTTTATCTACATAAGTTTCCTTGAAGAGGTGGAGTTTTTTCATGATATCCAACAACCCAGGGGAGGATTTGCACCTAGTATGGTATACAGTCATCTTAGTTATACAAAAAACACTTTTACCAATAACGTAGAGCATAGCATACATTTATATGTTTATTTATTTAGCAATTACATTATTGATTACATTATGGAAAAGTCATTTAAAATTGCACAAAAACTGTTAAATTCACAAAGAAACAGTAAAATCCATCAAAACTGTTAAATTGATAAAAACTATTAAATTCACAAATGCTATAATATTCATGGAGTCTGTTAAATACACAAAATCTGTTAAATTTATGAAAACTGTTGAATTTATAAACTATTAAATTCACAAGTTGCAAACACTGTTAAAGTGACAAAAATCTGTTAAATTAATAAAAACTGTTGAATTCACAAAACCTGTTAAATTTACAAAAACTATTAAATCCATGGTAAAGATTATTTGCCAACATAACATGGCAGTCCTGGTTTAGGATGAAAGTTACTGTAATTTAGCTTCAAGAGACATCATTTCCAGCTGGCTATATGGCACGATCTGTGTCCTTATATTTTTGAACAAGGGTATTTAGCACCCCCACTCTGCTCAAAACAATATCTGTGTATCGCGATTTCTGGGTTATTTCTCTTCATCAGCACAGAATAATTGTTTGACTAGAGGTAGTGCTGCCAAATCTCCTGTTTGAAATATAAAATTTTCAAATAGACAACTAGTCACTGATCTATAAAATAGAAAATTACTATTTGTAAATCTCTCAACGAAAATACAAGGACACAGATCGTGTCATACAGCCAGCTAGTGATGATGGGGCTAAATTACAGCATCATTCATCTTAAACCAGGACTGCCATGTTATGTTGGCAAATAATCTTTACTCGAGAGTACTGTTGCTGAATATCTCTCATTGAGAAATTTACAAATAGTAATTTTCTATGTTAAATTCATGTTTAATATTTTCATGAGTTGTCAAACTATTCCTTTCCTTTCAAATTAGATTTAAGGCAGTCCTTGTATCTTAGTTTCAGTTTATAAAACATGCATGCACACATATATTCATCATTGTCATCATCATCATCATCATCATCATCATCATCATCATCATCATCATCATCATCATCAATACCATCATCATTGTCGTCGTTGTCGTCATCATCGTCATCATCATCATCATCATCATCACCATCAATATCACCATCACTATCACCATCATCATCATCGTCGTTATCATTGTCATTGTCATCATCTTTGTCATCATCATTGTCATTATCATCATCATCATCCTTTAATGTCCATGTTCCATACTGGCATGGGTTGGACGATTTGACAGAATCCAATGTGTCCAAGGACTGCATTATGCTCCGATGTCTGCTTTGGCACGAGTTTCTACAGCTGGATTCCATTCCTAACATCAACCACTTTACAGCATGGACTGGGTACCTTTCACAGTGTAATCTGTACTATTGATGTCACCATAGTGCTCACACAACTACAAAACCCAGAGCATAGAGGTCAGTTTCAAGCTAGGGATCAGGGAATTACTATGAGAAGAGGGTGCAGGCAAAAACTTTATAGCAGGTTCTTTCTTGTTAAGGGATCTGTATGGCTACACAAATTTAGTAGCAGAAAGTGGTGGGGACAGAAGGGATTTCTAAACTGTCTGAATCACAAATTTTGTGGGGTTTAGGGTATTTTTATTTTAGAGCTGGATGCCCTTCATGTTACCAACCAGTTTACAGAATGGACCAGGTACATTTCATCATACCAGTATTGGTCAACTAAAAGCTGTAGTAGAGCTCTGGTTCTCTGTGATCCAGAGACTGAGAGCTGGCAGAAACGTTAGCACGCCGGATGAAATGCTTAGCGGTATTTCATCTGCCGTTCCATTCTGAGTTCAAATTCCGCCGAGGTCGACTTTGCCTTTCATCCTTTCGGGGTCAATAAATTAAGTACCAGTTACGCACTGGAGTCGATGTAATCAACTTAATCCCTTTGTCTGTTTTTGTTTGTCCCCTCTATGTTTAGCCCCTTGTGGGCAATAAAGAAATAAGAAATGTTAGCACGCCGGGCGAAATGCTTAGCGGTATTTCGTCTGCCGTTATGTTCTGAGTTCAAATTCCGCCGAGGTCGACTTTGCCTTTCATCCTTTCGGAGTCAATAAATTAAGTACGAGTTACGCACTGGGGTCGATGTAATTGACTTATTCCCTTTGTCTGTCCTTGTTTGTCCCCTCCGTGTGTAGCCCCTTGTGGGCAATAAAGAAATAAGAAACTGAGAGCTGCTTTATGTGATCATGTGCAGATTTGCCCACAAACCCTCTTGCACCCAATTCTATTGCCGATATGTTCTTTCAGATTTATTTTAAACTTCAGCTCATGTAACCTCAAAATGGTTTGTGAGACCAGCCTTAGGTAGACAAATACCGTTACAAGCTGAAAAATTTGATGGCTCAACGTTCCTTGCACTGAAATTACAAACCTGGAATCACAAGGTTGTGAAGTAAACGTTTTAACCACTGGACCATCCTTGCAAAGGGTTCCTTCTCTTCTTATGACATGTATTTATGGTTAACTACACAACAAATCAGAGAAAGCTGAACATCATGGCCATAAACACAAAAACCAAACAGTGCCAGAGACTAAATGTGAACTGTAAACCCTGCAGTTGATAGGTCAATACTATTGATTAAAGCAACTGCAATAGTGAATTTAGTTCGTACTGACTTCTAAATTTAGACAATTTGCTCAATGACAGGTTTTATCATTGAAACTTTTCCAAAATATCTTTGATTGATTACAGAGGTTGGAGATGTTTGGTAAGATTAATATTTAACATTTCTTCCTGGAGTATTTATCATTTGAAATTATTGATACACACATGCACAACATATATGCATGTGCACACACACAGACATGCATGCATAGACATGTACATACACAGACTTGCACACATGAACACACATACATATGCACGTACATACACATACACACACAAGCACATGCATATACACATAAATACATATTTTTTCTTTTCTTAATTTAGTCTTATTTTTTTATTTCCTGGAGATTATTTTATAAAAAACAAACCATAATAATTTCCCTAGAATTTCTTCTCTTGTTTTCAACCAATTTTAACCATTATTTTATGGATTATTTCTAGGTTTAAAAACCCCAAAACTAGGCTGCTGACAGTTGAAATTATTCATGCAAACAAAATAACGAAGTAGACAAGTTTGTGAACACTTTCTGGTGCCATGCAAAAGCACCTTTGTCAGTGCCACTTCAAAGGGCCCAGGACTGTGCTATGTAGAAACATCTGTGCCAGTGCCGCAATAAAAGCATCCGTGCTGGTGTTATGTGAAAGCACTCATGCTGGTGGCATGTTAAAAGCACTTAAAACACTTTGTAAAGCAGTTGGCATTAGGATTGGCATCCAGCTGTAGAAACCATGTCAAAAACAGACCAAGTGTAGCCTGAGCTGCTTTCCAACTGGCCAGCTTCTGTCAAGTCATCCAACCCATGCCAGCATGGGCATTCAATGGTATTGATGATGATGATGATGGTGGTGGTGGTGGTGGGGATGATGATGATTTCTTATAATTCTTGAATGAAATGCTTTATGGTTTCTCTCCTGGCCCTTTACGGTCTGTGTTCAAATCATCTTGAAGTCACCTTAGCTTTTTATTAGCCCACGGGCATATGGCATAGTGGTTAAGAGCGCAGGCTGCTAACCCCAAGATTCTGAGTTCGATTCCAAGCAGTAACCTGAACAACAACAACAATAATAATAATAATAATTATAGTAATAATAATAATAATAATAATAATAATAATAATAATAATCCAAGTCTGGGTGAGACTTGGATCCAACTTGTACAAATGCAAAACAAAAGTCAAACATAAAATAATAATAATAACATTAAAAAATACCTTAGGAATGAGAACCCAGGTTTGAAATTTCCCCAAGACACCTGATGAAGGCTGGAGGGTATATCAGCAGATATGTTGTGTTAACAACAAACAAGATGAGGACATCCATCAAATGTAAATAATGCTAATAATGTAGCTTTTTATTGTTTTAGATTGATAAAATCTAGTATCAGTCAAATGTTGGTGTCACTCTAATTAAATAACTCCTCCTGCCAAGTTTCAGGGCTTGTATTTATGTTAGAAACAATTATTATAGACATTATTGACCACACGTATTCAATGTATGTCCTTTGTTTACTGGTAAGCTGCAGTTTAGCATGGTGGGGATGATTCCCTGAAAGCAATGGATGTTAAAACACCTCACCTGAAAGTCATGTACTTGGATCTCATCCAGGAGTGATGGGCATCAATGTTTTGCCATTTTTGTGGCTTATCAACATCATGTACCCAAACTGAATTGAAGGTGAGCTGAATTGCCCATCTTTGACTATATACAAATAGTGTAAAAGCCATTTGCTGGTATGCCATGACAATGGATACATCTTATAATAATTCTTCTTGTTCCTCCATTACTACCTAGCCTGTCCACAATGTTTTCACATGATTAGTTGAAGGAGAGGTAGAGGGGAGGGAGGGAGGAGGAGGAAAGGAGAGGTGGTGGTGGTGGTGGTGCAGCCCCTATTTTCCCATGTATTTCTCAAGATTTTTACTCACTGTACCCAGGGCTTCAGGTATTGGTACTACTACCACCTTTTTCAGCAACCACAACTGCTGAGCCTCCCAAGCTAACCTATCATATTTATCAACTTTTCTTTCTTCCTTATCACATACCTTGTTGTCAGCTGGGCATGCTATATCTCTGATCCAGCATTGTGTGCTTTCTTTCTTAATTAAGACTATGTGACTAATAATGACCAGACATAGTCATTACTATTATTATTATCATTATTATTTTTTTTTTTTCTGTTAAAAATGGTGAGCTGGCAGGCTCTTAAACACACTGCACAAAACACTTAGTGGCATTTCGTCCATCTTTATGTTCTGAGTTCAAATTCCACTTAGGCCAACTTTACCTTTCACTCTTTTGGGGTTGATAAAATAAGTACCATTATTATTATTATTATGCAATAAGAAGTGCGTGATTTGATTTGTAATAAATAGAAACTGACTCTGTTTATTCAGTTGAACAACATTTTGACAGTGTGCTTGTCTTTCTCGTGTTCAAAATGAAAAGAATACAGAAGTACAGAAATTCAAAATATGAACAGGAATATGCTGTGTTCATTTTTAGATGAAATGACATTCTCAGTTTTCACTTTTTCATAACTGGTAACAAGGAAAAATAAGACAGGAGAAAGAATAAAAAAGACAACAGGAGAGAGAACACTTAGTCAAAAAGTTTTATGTAAAGTTGATAGAATTCACCTGTCATTTTGTTTATTCCTCTGGGGCATGATGTTAGTAATTCAAAATGAATTTATCCTCATGTGTTTTGAGGACTGAAAGTGCAGTAGAGTCAAAATATTTTCTGAGAATGCACATTTTCAGGTGTTCTTCAAAATTGCAACCATTTCATGTTAAATGTTCAACATGTTCCATTGTGATTGACGCCATACCTATGCCCATTGAATGCTTTATTTAATTGCCGTGTTGTGCAACCAACATAAATCAAATTGTGTTTGGTGCATTCCAACTGGGAATCTTTCTCTCTATAAATCATAAATTTTCTGTTATAATTTGCAATGGAATTGACTTAATTCATGTTGTTGCCCAATGTACAGGGCTTACTTACATTTCTTGTAGATGTTTTTCTTGGTACAACATTCAGAATTACCAGTGGTAGTTTTATTGGGATTAGAGGCAGTGGTTAATTGTTCTCTTATATTTTTATAGACACACACACACTTGCACATATTCTGTCTACCACATCTACTCACAAGGTTTTGGTTGGTTGAACGCCATAGGGAAAAACACTTGCCCAATGTACTGCACAGTGAGGTTGAATCTGAGACCACATAGCTAAAAATTAATATATAGATATATAAATATAGGTGAAGGCATGGCTGTGGGGTAAGAACCTTGCTTCTCAACCACATGGTTCTGGGTTCAGTTCCACTGTGTGGCATTTTGAGCAAGTGTCTTTTACTATAGCTTCAGGCCAACCAATTTAATTCCAGGTGAGCCATGAGCGAACATGCATGTGATCAAAGTTGTCTCAGCTGTAATGATACTGTCTTTCATTTAAAAGAAAAATGGATAATGCTCCTTCCTGAGTCATATAGTCTCATAAGACCAGTTTCCTGGTTTCTGCGGTGTATTTATTCCTCACCTGGATGGAACGTCAGTCCATCACAGAATTACTAATTTTTGCCAGCTGAGTGGACTGGAACAACATGAAACAAAAGATTTTGCTCAAGAACACAAGACATAACCTCATCCAGGAATTGATCTCACAATCTTATGATCATGAGTGTAACACCTCAAACACTAAACCACATGCCTTCACTGTCTTTCATTTGGACATATTCTATCTAAGACTACATTATCTAATGTGTCCTTCCTTTTATTAAGACAGTACTGTATACTTTGAATGTGATTTCTAGCTGAACATTTGACCAAGCAGTGCCTCACTTGTCAGATGATCCTGTCACAAACTTGTAATAAACAAGTGTATGACCGTCATAACAGTCTACCAAAAATGTGTGGGCGAAGAAGAATTTGACCAGACCATTCCAGAGTAAATGGGAAATAGAAGCAGGACAGGGAAGAAGTGCTGGGGAGGTGGTCACCCTTTAGCATTCAGTTTATTCTGTCAAATATTACACTTACTTATTCACATTATTTTGAATTAATCATAAATCATGCTTTAGGTTTGAGATTTTAATGATATGATTGTTCATTTTTAGAATGTTATTGTTGGGCAGGTTTGAGCCAATCTGTCCAGTTTGAACAAAAAAACAAGTTGAACCATAGGGCTAGATATGACTGGCTTACCCACTAAATGGTTAACCCTTCTTGTTACCATATTTCCATTGATATACACTGCTTTTGTTTCAAATGGTTCTAAAAATAATGAAGAATTTCGTAAAAATAACTTTGTCATTATTAAACTGGTGTTTGGGACATAAATAAACAGGAAATTTTGAAGGGAAGTTTTAATTTAAATCATTTTAAAACAGGAGGTTTATATTGTGGCTGTTAGATATTGGTCACCACTTGTGCTTGTGCTGAGTTCCTAACTGTAAGAAGCAGTGCATGACTGCAAATGTTGGGAGCTGTTGAGTGCTGGTTGTTGGTTGTTGAGTGCTGGCTGTTGGTTGTTGAGTGCTGGCTGTTACCTGTTGAGTGCTGGCTGTTACCTGTTGAGTGCTGGCTGTTACCTGTTGAGTGCTGGCTGTTATTTCTAATGTTAGAGGTCAACAGTTGTACATAGAAGAAAATGACAAAATCTGTTGAGGTTTTTATGAATTAACTTTATGTCTAGTTGAGAAAGTTTGAATGTTATTGAAATAGTTTTACAATGAATATTGAGAGAGTTAGGATATTGTTGCAATTGAAATAGTATTAAAAAAGTTATTGTGAGACAGTGTATTGTTGTGGATAGTTTGTTATGTTGAAAGTCAATTGTGTTGCTGTCAGTAGTTCATCATGATGATATTAGCTAGGTTCAGCTGCTACCCATGTCTGTTCATTATGTCATCTGCTGGTCATTTCTGCTACATCCCAAAACTCTCTGAGTCTAGCGGTCACATGTGTTAATTTTATTCCGATTCAGATGCTCAGAAAGGAGCATGCTAAAAGTTGAGATTAGTCACTGGAGCCGATTCCATGTGAAGTCATGATTGGCCAAATCCCATCGATCACATGGGCAATATTCTTTCCAGTGTAAGTTGCAATCGATCAGATTCACTGATCATGTGGTCAAACATTTCAGGGAATCATGACATCAGTTGATCGCTGAATATTCTCACTACAGTATCATAGAACAATAAGTAGTCTCAGAGAGGTTGGCATCAAAAGGGTTAAACAGCTTGAAGGACAGATTTAGTTTAACGTAACAAACAAACTATTGTGATTATAACTATACAACTCATTGCCAATTAAACTTAAGAGAAATACTTCCTTTATAGTTAATTTATTTGGCCATTAATCATGCATTAGGTTCTTCATTTCGACAACGAGTCACTTTGTTTTGGACTTTTAATCTCATTTTTTTATATCTTTCCCCCACTTATTTATATATTTTTATATTTAATTATTTATACAATTTTTTCAAACAATTTCTATAAAATGTTTAGCTGCTGAGACCTAAACTAATATATGCTGCTTCTGCATATATTACCATAGAATATGGCACTATTAACCTTGTTCTTAAAGAGAATATCCTCATTTTATGTATATATATATATATATATATTATACTTTTTATATTCTATATTTTCTTAATTTTTACTTTGGCCTAAATATCATGAGAAAATTTATTCAAACACTTAAATAATTCACAAGGTTTGCCAATATATACAAATTAGATATCAGAATTGATGCACAATATATAAATACTTAAATTCTTATTTAGCTCCACTATATTACTCTTTCGCTTTCTCTCTCTCTCTCTCTCTCTCTCTCTCTCTCTCTCTCTCATATTTTCTTTCTTCATTCACAAACACACACACACATACACATACACATATACAAATAAGCATTTGTGTGTATGTGTGAGTAGGGGATTGATCAGCAGTTAATAGAGCATTGGGTAAAATACTCTGCAGTATTCATTCTGGATCTCAGCATTGTAAGTTCAAAACCCAGTGGAGTTATTTTTATCTGTAATTCTTTTAGGATCAATGAATGAAGTACCAGTCAAGTACACTTTCTGTTGGCTGTGTTCAAACTTGCAGAGCAGTGGGTTCTGCCAGGTCGAAAATGCTTGAGACACACCTTATGTTTTAACAATGCCCTGCAACTTCATCAAGAATTCATGGTCCCACCTCACACACACACACACACACACACACACACACACACACACACACACACACACACACACACACACACACACACTGAGAAACACATACATACACCACCACACAAATACATGTACATACATATACATACATACACATACAAACACACAGACACACACATTTATATATATATATATATATATATATATATATATATATATATATATATATACTAAATGAATAAATATTCAAAATATTTATATAGATAATATTATTAATTATTATCATTAGTAAAAGAAATAAGGCAGCAATCTGGTAGAATCGTTAGCAACCCGGATGAAATGCTTAGTGGTATTTCACCCATCACTATGTTCTGAGTTGAAATTCCGCTGAGGTTGACTTTGCGTTTCATCCTTTCAGGGTCAATAAAATAAGTACCAGTCAAGTACTGGGGTCAATGTAATCAACTAGCCCCCTTCCCCAAATAACAGGCCTTGTGCCTATAGTAGAAAGGACTATTATTATTATTATTATTATTATTATTATTATTATTATTATTATTATTAAGGTGGCGAGCTGGTGGAATAAGAACAATAATATAAATGGCCAGTGAGCAAAAGTTGATAAATGGCAAACCCCAAATTTTATTAATTAATTTATAATAATAATAGGGCCCTATTATAATTATAAATGAATTATAAAAATTTTATATATATATATATATATATATATATATATATATATATATATATATATATGTGTATATAATATTTTATATATATATCAATAAAATTTCATATATGTATATTAATATCTAGTTGCCAAGGCCATATGTATAAAATTTCATAAGATGAAGTGGGGGTCACAGCTAGATTCCTCACAGGTAAGAGACAGAGATTCAAATTTTTCTGGGTTGGTAGGAAGGATGGAGTAGGTGGCATAGGCATACAGTTAGCAGAAAAGTGGGTAGATAAGGTAATTAAGGTAGCCAGAGTATGTGATAGGGTGATTAAGGTGAGACTTATCCTAGGTAAATTAACAGTTACATTTATCTCTGCCTATGCTCCTCAGCCTGGGCTGACTGATGAGCAGAAGGACCAATTCTATGAGGTTCTTTTTGTTGTTGTGGCTGATGACTTCAATGGACATGATGGACAGCATCCCCATGGATTCCAGGGAGTGCATGAGGGTTATGATCTTGGACCTAGAAATGAAGAGGGAACAAGACTGCTGGAGTTTTGTGATGCAAATGGTCTCATGATCTGCAACAGTAACTTCAAAATACCAGCCAACCACCTAATCACTTATCAGTCTGGTGAGCACATAAGCCAGGTTGACTACCTCCTCACCAGGCAACGAGATTGATGGATGCTTAAAAATGCAAAGTCTTTCCCTGGTGAAGAGTGTACAGCCCAACGTAGGTTGTTCACCTGAAGCATTTCTTAGTGCTTTTTACTACTTGATGTGGTTAGCAAGAGCCTGGAATATATCTGAGAGCTCTTATGGTATCTGCTTGGATAATTTATCCCTATATATTCATCGTATTATCCATCCATCCATCCATACATACATACATACATACATACATACACACACACACATATTAAATTTGTGTGATCTTTATATACCTTTGTCTGTTTGCTTGCCTGCCTGCCTGTCTGCCTATCTGTCTGTCTATCTATCTATATGTGCGTTTTTGTGTGTGTATATATATACGTATATATGTGTGTGTGTGTGTGTGTGTATGTGTGTATAGATATATACACATATATATATATATATTTGTGTGTGAGTGTGTGTATACTTATAAACCACTTCATCCTGATACACACATATCCATATATATGTATATACATAAGTGTGTGTGTCTGTGCGTGTGTGTGTATGCATACATACACACGTACATACATACTCACATACATACACACACATACATACATACATACACACATACATGCACACATACATACACATATACATACAAGCATACATACACACATACATATGTATCATATATATATATATATATATATATATATATATATGACACATACATGCATACACATGCGCGCACGCACACACACACACACACACACACACACACACACACACACACACACACACACACACATCTACACACTCCCTCACATACATGATACTTTTATTCACACATGAGTTACTTATATTTCGGACTCTTCATACAAAAGAAATTTGATGAAACAAATTGTTGTTTCAGGAGAATGGAAAACTCAATGAAGCATGACCAAATTTTAATTTAGAAACAAGACAAGAATTTTCTATTTATTTTACAAGAAGGGTTGGACTAAACACTGCCAATGTAGCAACTATATACCACAAACTTTCTAGCAGTTTGACCCAAATTAATGAAGGGAGTCTATATTTGATTATTCAACTAACAAGACTTCTTATTGTGACCATAGTCGAACATTCCTGATGAAGTCTCTCCATAATTCCTGATTTTCAATCGCTCCTGGCAACTGCTCTTTACTGAGGTTTGTATTGTCTGAGAGTTGATCGATGAATGTTCAAGCAGGTCTTCCTCTACTGTGTCTGCTGTGAGTTTGTTCTCACAATAGTAGCTTGTGTATAACTTCCTGCTTATGTCTCCACCAAGACAATATCAACCGAATGTCCTTTCAATAACTACTCTGTCTCAAGGCATTACAAGAAACCAGTTATGGATTTGTTTTTCTGATTTTTCGGTTGGTAGTCAAATACATTATTTACTTGACCATCCCCATAACTTAGTAGTTCGGCAAAAGACACTGATAGAAAAAAAGTAACAGGTTTAAAAAGAAAGTAAGTATTGGGGTTGATTTGTTCATCTAAAAATCCTGAAGGTGGGGCCACAGTCAAATGACTGATAGAAGTAAAAGATAAAAGATATATATATATATAATCTAATACAAGGAATCAAGTTTCTCTTATAGGGATAGAAACATCCAAATTTCACTTGTTTAACTGGTTTAATACCCAATATAGTAGAAACAATTTTCTACGATACGATACAAATGAGTATATATACAATATACAAAATAAAAAACAGAAAATAGAGAGTTCAAACGGACATATACTCTTTAGTCTTTTACTTGTTTCAGTCATTTGACTGAGGCAATGCTGGAGCACCACCTTCCAGTACTCACAGGTGCTTATTTCTGATCATCAGCTGGTAAACCGAGTCTGGTTCTCTTTTGAATATTCCCCGTCTGAGTATTTTATAAAATATGAAATGGAAGTTTAAAGGAAATGCTTACCCTTATGTTCTTCCATTTAAAATCCTTTGTGAATGACACATGCAAAAAAACAGCTGCTTCAAGCACATGCTTTTGATTTCATTTCTGGTTCCTGTGCTAACAATATTATAAACATCATAAACTCTATATGATGAAAGTCATGAAATTATGTTGCTGTTTAAGCAATGTTCCAAATAATATTTTAAATTAATACTTTTAATTAATGCTTGTTTTTAAAAACAATGAGTGTGTATGCGGGTGTTCATTTTACATGCGCCTGAACAGATGCATACATATAGACATATGTACACACACAGACACAGACATATATAAACATAGGATTATATTTTCATGTTTACACATATACATACACGTATACATATGCACATAAGCTTATATACACATACCCACATATATGTACATATGCATATCAAAACTTATCGAAACTGAACCAAATCTGATGACTGGTAGCCGTGCCAATGGAGCGCTAACAGCACCACCCGAGCGGGATCACTGCCAGAGCAGTGGTCTCGCTCTCGTGCCGGTAGCATTTTAAAAGCACCATTTGAGCATGATCGAGCTTCACCTTACTGGCACTTGTGCCGATGGCATGTGAACAAAACATTGGACTGACTCCTGTGCAGGTGGCACGTAAAAAACACCATTTGAGCGTGGCTTTTGTCAGTACCGCGGGACTGGCCTTCATGCTGGTGGCACATAAAAAGCACCCACTATCGGAGTGGTTGGCATTAGGAAGGGTATCCAGCTGTAGAAACTCTACCAGATCAGATTGGAGTCTGGTGTAGCTATCTGGTTCACCAGTCCCCAGTCAAATCGTCCAACCCATGCTAGCATAGAAAGCGGATGTTAAGTGATGATGATGATGATAATGATGATGAATAAAACCTATTAATTAAAGATTTTGTAAACCAACATTTTTTTTCAAACCAGAACAAAATTCAAGGAGGCTTGTAGGTGCATAAAAAGTACTTAGCTACATGCATACAAGGCACTGACAGTTCAGTTCTTTTGTTCAAACTATTGGTGCTTTGAGTCAAAATTCTCGGATTTTTTCCTCAAACAAAGGTCACAATGCATCTTTGATTTGCAGCTCTCATTCTTGTAAGTTGTGCATTATCTACAATACACCAGGTATTTCCGAATTCATGCAAGAACCATATAAACTATATGAACAGAAACTGAAAGAAATCCCATAGAAACTACACCAAAATAGATAATAGAGCTTTGTTCAGCCTTCCTGCTTGTCAGCTTTTATCAAACCATCCAATCCATGCCAGCATGGAAGACAGACATTAAAGGAAGATGATGTATGCATATATGCATGTGTGTGTGTGTGTGTGTGTGTGTGTGTGTGTGTGTGCATGTGCCTGTGTGTCTGTGCATTACTGTTTATTTCATCATCATCATCATCATCATTTAGCATCCGTTTTCCATGCTGGCATGGGTTAGACAACTTGACTGGAACTGGTAAGCTGAAGAGCTGCACCAAGCGCCAGTCTGATTTGGCTTGGTTTCTATGACTGGATGCTCTTTCTAACACCAACCACTCCACAGATTGGACCAGGTGTCTTTTACACTTCACCAGCACAGGTGTCTTTTACACGTCACTAGCATTGGCCATGACTACAATTTCACTTCGCTTGATGTGTCTTCTCAGGCCGTTGCCAGTACCGCCTGACTGGCCCTCATGCTGGTGGCACGTAAAAGCACCCACTATACTCTCTGAGTGGTTGGTGTTAGGAAGGGCATCCAGCTGTAGAAACTCTGCCAGATCAGATTGGAGCCTGGTGCAGCCATCTGGTTCGCCATTCCTCAGTCAAATTGTCAACCCATGCTAGCATGGAAAGCAGACGTTAAACGATGAATAATAATAATAATAATAATAATCTTTTTTGCTGTAGGCACAAGGCCTGAAATTTTGGGGGAGAGGGCCAGTCGATTAGATCGACCCCACTATGCAACTAGTATTTAATTTACCAACCCCAAAAGAATGAAAGGCAAAGTCGACTTCGACAGAATTTGAACTCACAACATGGTGACAGATAAAATACTGCTAAGCATCTCATCCAGCATGGAAACGTTACTGCCAGTTTGCCGCCTTACATAATAATAATAATAATAGTAATAATGATTGCCTTGATGCAATATCAGGCACTGGCTCTCATGACTTCTGATCTTAACTGATTGGAAATATTATCATGTACATGTTTTGTCTTGGTATACAAGATGGGCTACAGCAAATATTCTTTCTGTTCAGTACCATAGATTTGCTTGTCAATTGCTTGACGTTAACCAGTCGAGCATACATACATATATACATGCACAAGGCTTTAGCCAGCCTGGGGCTATAGTAGAAGACACTTGGCCAAGGTGCTCATATAGTGGGACTGAACCTAAGAACACATGGGTGGGAAGGAAACTTCTTGACCACACAGCTATGCCTGCACCTATCTATATCTATATATAACTATATCTGTCTGTGTACATATATGTATATTCATATATATCTATTTATATATTCATATTTATATATATCTCTATATCCTATCTATCTTATTATATGCACACACACATATATGTATGTGTAATATATATATATATATATATATACATATATATATATATATATATATATATATATATATACACATATATATATATATATATATATATATATATATATATATATATATATATATATATATATATATATATATATATAGTTCACTGATAAACTCATAAAAAATGTTATAAAATTTACTTCTAAAGAAAGTGAAAAAAAATTTTTTTTTTTATTTTAAATATTTACATTTCACAAAGAAATTTCTTTTAAATTTTTGTCTTTTTTATGCTTTTACTGCTATTTTCTCTCTTGATATTTGTTGCAATCAACTTAAATCTTTCTTTTAAATGACAGAAAGAAATAGAAAAAAAAAAAAAAATAAGAAGAAATATATGTATAAACAACAGTATGTTTATTCCAGTTTTTCAAAATAAATATTGTTTCTGGGAAAATTCATTACAGAAATTTGTACATTTTAAAACTTCATTTTTTTTCTCATTCACATCTAGTTTAATATTATTAACATTATACAAATTATTATTATCACCATCATTGTCATCATCATTATTAATATTTGTGTAAAAATTATTGTTATCATTATCATCATAAAAATTATAATTGTTGTTATTATTACTATTTTTATTATCATTGAGTGGGAGAGCAGTGCATGCCATCAAAGTGACCCTGGGGTACAAATCTACAGAGCCCAATATACCCATCATGATTACCTGTCTGATTAGGGCATATCAGAAACATGCATCACAACCATACATGCATGGCATTGTGATCTCATATCATGATAAAAACATGCATGACCTTATAGGTGAGGTCCAGTTAGATTGTTCTTCAGGTCAAGTAGCCCATCTTGCTCAAAAGGTCCCTGAATAAGGGTTGCTTAAAGATGATGAATGAAACACTCATAGCCTAGTACTCAATGAGTACTAGAATAAGCCTAGTACTCAATAACTACTAGGCTTATTCTTTGTAAGCCTAGTACTTATTCTATTGGATTCTTTTGCCGAACCACTAAATTACAGGGATGCAAACACACCAGCATCTGTTGTCAAGCGAAGCTGGGGGACAAACAGACACACAA
>NC_142952.1:14313496-14333496 GCF_046866305.1 Octopus bimaculoides
GTGAGATAGACTGAGAGATTTTTCTGATGGATTCTCTGACAGTTTGTTCTGTCTTTTAAAAGAACCAAAATGATTTATTACTGCTTACATAACATTGGAGAATCACAGAATCTGATGTCAACCAAAGAGGAGAGTAGCCAAACTATTCTTGGAGTTTCCATTAAATAAATAAAAGGAATTCATTTTCTCTGCAAAAATGTGATGTCTAACCTGTCATTCTTTTACTTGTTTTAGTAATAATCATTACATATGGCCATGCTACAGCATCACCTTCATTGTATATTTTACTCAATCAAATTGAGATGCAGGCATGTTTGTGTGGTAAGAAGCTTGCTTCCCCACCACATGGTTCCAGGTTCTGTCCATCTTCATGGCACCTTGGGCAAGTGTTTTCTACTATAGCCTTGGGCCAACCAAAGCCTTGTGAGCGAAGCCTATTTAATATATATATATATATATATATATATATATATATATATATATATCTTGATAGAAAAGGTAAGACAACAGAAGAAAGAAAGAGACCTCGATATTATGTAAATAGAGGAATTTATATATATATATATATATATATATATATATATATATATATATATATATATATATAAAAATTAGTGTACATTTAAGCACAAAAGAGGTGAGCCTTAACAGGTCGCCTTACATACTAGAAGGAACAGTCAAAATGTCCAAACCACAGTTAAGAGCAATTTCGAAGAGAATGAAAAATAATAACATTTAGCATTTTTTAGCATGTCATATATATATATATATATATATATATATATATATATATACACGACGTATATAGATTTTTTTCTGTGTTTGTTTCCCCCCCCCCCCCCATCACTTGACACTTGGTGCTGGTGTGTTTACATTCCTGTAGAGCTTAGCAGTTTGGCTACAGAGACCAATAGAATAAGTACCAAGCTTTTAAAAAGTAAGGCCTAGGATTGATTTCTTCAACTAAAACCATTTAAGGCAGTGCTCCACCATGGCCACAGTCAACTGACTGAAGCAAGTAAAAGAATAAAAGTATAAAATGACTCCAGTATATATTTTAACCCTTTAACATTCAGATTACTCTGTCATAAGCTTATTCACATTGCTTTGAATTAATCGTGCGTTACTTCATAGCTTTGAAATATCATTGATGTGATGAAGCCAGATCAGGCTGGTGTGAACAGAAAGCATTTAGAATATTTGGGCAGATATGGCTGGTTTAAATTCAGAATACTCTATCAAATGCAAAAAGGTTATGGGTAAAGATCCCCTTCAGTCATGAATGACCATGGCACAAGTTCAGGTAAGGTTGTTTATGGAAGACCAGCAGTTATCCATGCATATCAGCCTGCCCTCTCCATGTCACTGATGTTATCGAAAGGAAAGGCAACCGCCGGTACAGCTTGGTACCAGTGACTGATGGGCTTCTTTCAGTTTCCATCTACCAAATCCACTTGAGCTGACCAAAAGCCTTGTATCTACCAAATCCACTTACAAGGCTTTTGGTCAGCTCAAGGCTATAGGGTACTGAACATGGAACCATGTGATTGGGAAGCAAGCTTCTTACCACATAGCCACGCCTGCACCTAGCTTCTTACCTCACAGCTACACCTGTGTATATATATATATATATATATATATATATATATATATATATATATATATATATATATATATATATATATATATATATATATTGTATAAAATTCGTAGTTAAGGCCGGAACAAAGCAAAATAATTCCAAGGTAAATCACATAAAAACAGGCATATGAATTGGTGGTGATTTACCCTGCGTCCAATATTTCAGGGGTTTGAACCTCTCTTCAGGAATTAGCGAATGTTGCAGATGTACATGTGTATGGGTATATGGAGAGTAGACATGCACAGAAGGTTGTCATAGCAACCAGCTAGCTTCTTGTAACTCTCTTCTTTTGTTGATAGTCACATGCATTTTTATCATGTTTAATTGAGGAGGGAAGACATTGCCTCAGCTCTTTGCATGGCCCCAGAGACTGCTAAGAGGGATGAAGGTATCCTCAAACTAAAGACCTGGCTTAAACACCATACACATGTAAGGCATCTGGTGATGTTGTTAAACCAGATGACAAATTCTGTTGACCATGGACAGGCATCTGCACAGTTTTCATCTACCAAATCCACTCTGAAGGCATTGATCTGCTTGGAACTGTAGTAAAAGACACTCACTCCAGCTACAACAATTATATGGTTGCGAAAAGCACTTCTTCACCACATAGCCATGACTGCATCTATATACTTGACCAATTCTATAAACTATCTAGATAAATACATAGACTTAATCAATTCTATCAATATTTTATGGTAATTCTGCAGCTATTCTTCTATTTTTGAAAGATTCAATATTTTATGGCTGTATTGACTTGTCTGGTAAAGGACTTGATCTGAGACTGTGGAAATTGAAACAATTACTTCATAGGAAAGTCCATATTAACCAGCCTAAAAACATATAAATTTGCTAAATTCATTTCTCATTAAATTTATAAGATGCTGAAGATTTTCGGTCCGGCCTTGCAACCAGGTTTGCAGATATGTTTCCATTTAAACTGCTATGGAACTGTATCTGAAGCCAGGTTGCGGTAATGGTGGGACAAAAAATGTTGCATCTGATGGAATAATTATTAAGTGAATGTGGCGCTTGGGGTAAGATGTTTGCTTCCCAAACACATGGTTCTGGGTTCAGTCTCACTGTCACACCTTGGGCTGACTACTATAATCTTGGCTGATTGAAGCTTTGTGAGTGGTTTTAGTTGACAGAAACGGGAAGAAGCCCATCGTATATATACACATATGAGTGTGTGTGTGTGTGAGCATGTGTGTGTGCATGCATGTGTGTCTTTATGTTTGTTTGTCCCCCATCACCACCTGACAACCAGTGTTAGTTTGTTAACATCCTTGTAACATTAGTGGTTCAACAAAGAGAGACTGATAGAATAAGTACCAAACTTATACTGGGGTCAGTTTGAACGACTAAACCTTTCAAAGCAGTGCTCCAGCATGGCTGCAATCCAACGACTGAAACAAATCATTCAAAAATTAGTTGATTTGGTGTGTTTAAAGATGACTAAAATGGTTCTTCCATAATTCAACTTAAGCAATATTTTGAACTCACAGAAATCAGAATTTTATGATTAAATTTCTATTGTCCAGTTCACCATTATTGAAAAGTTTGTTTTGCTTTTCTAATTAATGTTTTGTCTTCTTAATTATGTACTATTGTTGTCACTTTCTTTAAATTGTCTTGAATAATTAGTTTGCCCAGCATTGTCGACAATGACTAAGAACATCACAAAGAAGAAGAAGACTGGGAACGGTGTGTCTGAGTGTGGCCAAGCTGTCTGATGCATTCTTGGAAGGCTCTTCCACATGTTTGAACACTGGAGATCTGTTGGGACTGAAGGCAAGGAATCGACTAGAGACTTGTGTACTTCACATTTCCTTCGTACCCCTGCAATCCTGTTCTGTTTATAAGTGGCACCTCTAGTGGAGATGCGTAGCTTAGTGGTTAGGGTGTTGGACTCATGATTGTACGATTGTGGTTTCGATTCCTGGACAGGCAAAAATAAGTAATCCTACAATGGACCAATGTCCCATCCTGGTGGGGAATCTATATGTCATGGAAATTGGGAAACAAGCCCTTATGGGTCAGCATGACTTGAGAAGGCAAGTGGTACCTCTTGGTGCAGCTTCACTTGGCCTTGTACTTGCATTTCCCAGGTGTTGGGGTTGATCTCAAAAGTTCTTCAGTAAGGCTTAGGGTGTATCATTAACTTGCTTTTTCTGTCCACTTTGTGTGCACTTGCCTTCCACCAGTTCACTGTAAAACAGTCTTGTGGGGAGTTGTGTGTCTGGCATTCAAACAAGGCAGCCTGTCCACCTGACTTGCTCTGTCCTCAGCAGAATGTAAATGCTTGGCTGATAAACTCGAGAGAGAACCTTCATATCTGAGACCTTGTCTTGCCAAATGATTTTCAACAGCTTTCTCAGGCAGTTCATGTGGAAGCAGTTTAGCTTTTTGGTGAGGCATTCATAAACAATCCATGTCTCGTAGGCAAACAATCATCATCATCATACATCCTGAATATGGTACTGATGAGCACAATGCTTTTGTTCAGTCTTTGTGAGAGACCGAGACAATTGTAATGTCTATAAAGAGTTTAAAAGGATTCGGTTTACTTTGGGTTCCATTGCAGTGTAAGACATCTTAGGCAAGTTTCTCCTATTACAGCCACAGGGTTACTAAGACCTCTTTGGGCAGAGGTAAGTGTATTCTGATATAACCAGGCTGACCAAGGCTCTGTGAGTGGACCTTGGATAAGTGTCTCCTTCTAAAGCCCCAGAAGAAGAAGAAAAAGAAGAGAAGGAGGAAGATGAGGAGGAGAGGAAGAAGAAGAGGGGTAGGAGGAAAAAGAAGATGAGAAGAAGGAAGAAGAGAGAAGGAGGAGGAAGAAGAAGAGAGAAAGAGGAAGATGAGGGGGAGAGGAAGAAGAAGAAGAAGAAGAGGGGTAGGAGGGAAAATAAGATGAGGAGGAGGAAGAGAAAGAGGAGGAGGAAGAAGAAGAGGAGGAGGAGGAGGAAGAAGAAGAAGAGGAGGAGGAGGAAGAAGAAGAAGAAGAAGAGGAGGAGGAGGAGGAGGAGGAAAAAGAAGAGGAAGATGAGGAAGGAGAAGAGGAGGAAAAGAAAGAGGAGGAGGAAGAACAAGAAGAGGAGGAGCAGGAGAAACAGGTGGAGACTACAGTAGAAGAGACATGCTGAAGATGCAGCAGAGTGGAACTGAACCCAAATCCTTATGGTCGTGCAGTGAACTTCTTAACCACCAGTCCCATGCCTGCATCCATTATAAAGTGTTCAATAAACAGAAAGAAGGATTTTCATGGAAGCAGTGTGTGAAGGAAATTGCTTAAGACAATGAATGAAATAAGTGAAAAGATTTTGACATGTTGTTGTTTACGAAATGATTACTCCATACACATGTGTATGATGGGAATTGATCAATCAGGCATTTCTCGATTGATTGATTGATTGATTGGTTGATTGATTATGCACTGCTGACTGGAATCATCTGGAACTGATAATAAATCTCTTCTCTGCATGGGAAAGGATACTGGAGGGGGGGGATTGCAGGGAGGTAGGAAGAGGAGAGAAAGAGGGAGGGAGGGAGGGAAGGTAAAGAAGAGAGATGGAGGATAAGGATTGGAGAGGAAGGGAGGGGAGAGGAAGAGGTGACGGAGAGGAAAGAGAGGGGAGGGAGGGGATTTCAAGTGAAACTACAAGGACAACAACCACAGCTATGAGAAAAACACCAATAGAAAACATTGGATTATGAACAACAACAACAACAGCAACAACTGCAGCAACAGCAGCAGCAGCAACAGCAGCAGTAGCAATAATTTCATCACAGATATAAACAGCAACAATTTCAACTAAACAGCAATAATCAGCAAAATTAATAATAATAATAATAATAATAATAATAATAATAATGATAATAACAATGATACCGAAAACAACAACAACAATAATAATACTGGTTTCAAATTTTGGCACAAGGCCAGCAAGTTCAGAGGAGGGGACAAGTCAATTACATTGATCCCAGTGCTCAGCTGGAACTTATTTCATTGGCCCTGAAAGGAGGAAAGGCTAAGTTGACTTCGGATGAATTTGAACTCAGAATGTAAAGACAAACGAAATACCGCCATACATTTTGCCTGGTGTGCTAATGATTCTACCAGCTCACCACCTAAATAATAATAATTATAATGATAATAATAATAATAATAATAGTTTCAAATTTTGCCACAAGGGCAGTAATTTTGTGGAAAGGGATGACTACATATACCCCAGTGTTCAACTGGTACTTATTTTATCGACCATGAAAAGATTAAAGACAAAGTTGACCTCAGTGAAATTTGAACTCAGAATGTAAAGACAAACGAAATACCACCATCCATTTTGCCTGGTGTGCTAATGATTCTGCCAGCTCACCACAATAATAATAATAATAATAATAATAATAATGATGATAATAATAATAATAATAGTTTCAAATTTTGCCACAAGGGCAGTAATTTTGTGGGAGGAATTGACAACATGTACCCCAGTGTTCAAAGATGGATGAAACGCTGAAGAACATTTTGACCAGCATGCTAATGATTCTGCCAGCTCACTGTCCTCATAATAATAATAATAATAATAATAATAATAATAATAATAATAATACACAGATAGAGAAATTAAGGCAAATAGACCAGATATAGTTGTCAAAGATACACACAGATAGAGAAATTAAGGCAAATAGACCAGATATAGTTGTCAAAGATACACACAGATAGAGGAATTAAGGCAAATAGACCAGATATAGTTGTCAAAGATACACACAGATAGAGAAATTAAGGCAAATAGACCAGATATAGTTGTCAAAGATCATGAAGGAAAAAAATGCCTTCTAATTGATGTTTCAATACCAGCAGATGACAACGTTTCTCTAAAAGAAATGGAAAAACTTTCAAAATACAAAGACCTGGAAATAGAGATAACTCGAATGTGGAATCTAAAAACAGAAACAATTCCTATCATAGTAGGTGCCTTAGGTATAATAAAAAAATATTCAGACAAATACATAACAAAAATACCAGGACTTACAAATATATATAACATACAGAAAATTGCACTACTGGGTACTGCACACATTCTACGAAAAACACTTTCAATACAGTAAACATAAGAGCACCACAGCAAACCACAGCACATACCCAAGGCGCACAGAGCTGCGCTCGGTAGTGAAGTGAAAGCACGTTATAAAAATAAAACTACTGAATAATAATAATAATAATAATAATAATAATAATAATAATAATAATAATAATTATAATTTGGCCACTCATATTCACCCTACAATATTATTCTTGGCCAGGACTCTACTTGTGTGGATACTCTAACAACAATCATGTCATTGAAACCTCAAAGCAATAAGGTGATGCATGACTAATTCATATCAATGTAAATAAATAAGCATTAGAGTTGACAGAAATCTGAATGCTAAATGGTTAAGCCTGGTATATATATCCTAATTGTTTCTTTTGCCAATCTGCTGATTTATGGGTATATGAATTAACCAGCTTCAGTTGTTGAACAGTAATGGGGGACAAACACAAAGGCAAACATAAGTATATGTTTATATATATATATATATATATATATATATATATATATATATATAATTTAAATATAGGATAAAATCTTTATAGGAATTTATCAGGTAGTTAGCATGAAAAAACCTCATAAGGGAAAAATTTATTAATTATTCCCTATAAATATATTTATTTATATTAAGGGCATTACTATACATAAATGCCTCATGCTTGGAGGGACTCTAAAAGTCAAACTACCATAATAAACACATTTTACCAAACGCGAGCGAATGGAACTCTCGAAGCGAGCCTCCTAAAATCAGACTTAGCGGTATATCATGATTTCGTAATCAGTGCAGAAAAATTCACTCTTTACTCTTCAGTACACGCATCCCCTTGCGTTTAGTAAAATGTGTTTATTATGGTAGTTTGACTTTTAGAGTCCCTCCTAGTGTGAGGCATTTATGTATAGTAATGCCCTTAATATAAATAAATATATATATATATATATATATATATATATATATATATTGATAGAAAGGACAACAAAAGAAAGAAAGAGACCTCGATATTATGTAAATAGAGGAATTTATCGGTAAAAATATGTGACAGGCTACCGAATAAGTGTCAGATATTTTTACAGATATATATATATATGGAAAAAAAAAGTGAAGGTAGAAAATTCTAAAATAATTTTATAAAAAACATTTCAGTACCGGTTTCAGTCATTGAGACTTTTTCAACTGTAAGTATGGAAAACAATTAAATTTTGAAAAAATTAAAAGAATAGTTTTTAAAAGAATATTTGCATAGCGTTCAAATACAAGTGGCATTTTCCTTGTTTCTGCTTGTTTCTGTATACACACACACACATGAAGGGCTTCTTTCAGTTTCTTTTTACCTAATCCACTCACAAGGCTTTGACTGGTCTGGAGCTGTAGTAGAAGATACTTGCACATGGTGTCACACAGTGGGACAGAACCAAGAGCTATGTGGTTGGGAAGCAAACTTCTTGCCACAGAGCCACGCCCATGCCTATTAATGTCTTTATTCACACCTGGAAAGGATGTATGGAAAAGATGGAGATCAAAGTTAATGTTACCTGTTATTCTTCTGCCATTGATAAAATACAAAAATGTAATTTTTCTGGCAGAATTGTTAGTAGGCAGGACGAAATATTGAGCAGTGTTTTGTTGTCATTGCATTCTGAGTTCAAATTCCACCAAGGTTACATTTGCCTTTTATCCTTTCAGGGTCAATAAAAAATAAAGTACCTACCTGCTGAGCTTGGGGTTGATGTAATTGATACCCCTGAAATTGCTGGCCTTGTGCCTAAAGTAGAAAAAAATATTATTGTTGTTATTAAGGTGGTGAGCTGGCAGAATCATTAGCATGCCAGGCAAAATGCTAAGCAGCTTTTTGTCCACCTTCACGTTCTGAGTTCAAATTCTGTCAAGGTTGGCTTTGCCTTATATCCATTCGGGGTCGATAAAATAAATGCCAGTTGAGTACTGGGGTTGATGCAATCAACTTACCCACTCCCACCGAAATTACTGGCCTTATGCCAAAATTTGAAATTATTATTATTATTATTATTATTATTATTATTATTTTATGTTTGACTTTTGTTTTGCATTTGTACAAGTTGGATCCAAGTCTCACATTATTATTATTATTATTATTATTATTATTATTATTATTATTATTATCATCATTATTATTATTATTATTATTTAATGCGGTGAGCTGGCAGAATCATTAGCATGCCAGGCAAAATGCTTAGTGGCATTTCGTCCATCTATACGCCTTGAGTTCAAATTCTGCTGAGGTCAGCTTTACCCTTCATCCTTTCAGAGTTGATAAAATAAGTACCAGTTCAGTGCTGGGGTTGATGTAATTAACTAAACCACAAAAATTTCAGGCTTTGTATCTATTATAGAAAGGGTTATTATTATCATTAAAGTGGCAAGCTGACAGAACCATCAGTACACTGGACAAAATGCTTAGTGGTATTCCTTTTGGCTCTTTACAATCTGGTTTCAAATTCTGCTAAGGTCAACTTTGCTTTTCATACTTTCAGGGTCTATAAAATACGTACCAGTTGAGCACTGGGATCAATGTAATTATGCTACTGACCATCCCTCGAAAATTTCCGGCCTTGTGCATACAGTGGTCAGAATTATTTCTTTCTCTTGTTGTATCACTGTTATTTCTCTAATGACACCTAGCAATGAATTGAATTTAGTAAACCAGTGAGGTACTGTAGCACTAGACTGAATACCAGTGAATAATGGTAAAACATAGAGTGCAACTCTTCACAAGCTGTGCTCATCTCGCTCCCCACCCCCACTTCCCTGCCTATCAGCTACCATTTATACCAACACAGCATCATACTGATAAATTCCAATTAAATCAGATGGAGAAAGTAGGATATTATCACTGTTTCTTCTTATTGATTTCTCATGTTACAAGTTATTGCTACATTAACTGTCTTCTGTTATGCATATTTGTGCTTGGTGCATTTGCTGCAATTACAACCACGCTTCATTTGACAAGAGACGCAATCTTTAAAAACAAACATTTATCTGCGATTCCTTCGTTTCGTTCTTCCGAACTAACTTCTTTTAATTGTTACTATTGTTTGACTAAGTCGCAGTCTATTTCATCTCATGATACACCTCTTACTGACACTTCTCACAGGAATATAAGATAAATATTTATATATCATTGCCATCATCGTCATCGTCGTCGTCATCATCATATCATCATTTTAACATCCACTTTTCCATGCTTGTATGAGTTGCATGAAGTTTATCAAGGCAGATTTTTCTACAGCTAGATGCCCTTCCTGTCACCAACCCTGACCTGTTTCTAAGCAAGGTAATATTTCCCCTATGGACAGACATGGTCACATAGAATCTTAAAAATGAATGACACAGCTTGTATGATATTGACAATCATTTTATGACTATCATATATTACAACTACTAGATAAGGCGCATGGTTCAGTGGTTAGAATGTTGGACTCACAATCATGAGGTAGTGAGTCTGATTCACAGACCGAGTTGTGTGTTGTGTTCTTGAGCAAGACACTTTATTTCACGTTGCTCCAGTTCACTCATCTGTAGAAATGAATTGCAATGTCACTGGTGCCAAGTTGTATCGGCCTTTGCCTTTCCCTTGGATAACATCAGTGATGTGGAGAGGGGAGGCTGGTAGGCATGGGCGACTGCTGGTCTTCCATAAACAACCTTGCCCGGACTGTGCTTTGGAGGGTAACTTTCTAGGTGCAATCCCATGGTCATTCATGACTGAGAGGAAGACTTTACTTTTTACGTAATCCCTAAACATACATATTAATCCTTAAACATACATATTAATCCTTAAACATACATATTAATCCTTAAACATATGTAGTATTCCTTAAACATACGTATCAAAATATCACTATTTGGTTTGACTTCATTATTAGAACTTATGCAAATTTATGCTAGCACAAATTAGCTTGTTAAGACTCCACTTGTGTGGATACTCTAACAACGATTTGGAGTTGTTTGTTATATTTGATTCAAGCTGAAAATTCTGGCACCGTGCCTCAATTCTTAGCATAACACAAAATATATAAATACATGTGTACACACACACACACACACGTGCATGCACATACACTTTCACACACACACACATGTGCGTACACACACATCCACAGATATATGTGCATACATGCATACATATATAGTTTATAGATGAGAGACAGATATTCTCCATATAGAATACACTTAGTGCTCAAGAGGTTTAAACTTGAGTGGGTATATAAGTAAATGTAAGGAGAAGCAAGTTAGGCAGGTCAATGTACAAAGTATATTAAATATATGAAATACAAAAAAGGTTTATGTGTTTACATACAAAAAGGTCTGACTTACACAGAATAAAAATGATATCAGGAATTAAAGGGGTTGAAGAAAAGAATTACAAATCCAACAGTTGTTTCTCGGGACTTGTTGGTCCAAAATAATGATTGTAAATTGATTCCATCATCAGATAATACCAGCCTCCATCTTCAGGGAAGAGATTTTACATTTGATGTGTTGACATTTCTTGTCTGTGTAAGTCAGACCTTTACATACATAAAGATGTGTACATTTTTGTATTAAATGTATTTGATGTATTTTGTATATCAAATTGCCTAACTTGCTTATCCTTACATTTACTCTCCTATATACATAGATACATAGATACATAGATACATACATACAAACAAACAAACAAACATACATACATACATACATACACACACACACACACACACACACACACACACACACACACATACATATATATATATATTGAATCTTCCATTGAAGCTTCTGACAATGTAAATTTTCGCTTAATCAAGATACCCTTGGCCTGAAGAGTAGCCTGCTGTATACACCTCACTTGGATATTTACCACTTCTGAGGTTCCACTCGCTATGAAATATATGTAGCCTGGGTCTTATCTATTCCATTCCTTAACTCTTGTATATATATATATATACAGACATACATACATACATACATACATACATATACATGCATGCATACATACATATATCCATGTATAAAAAATATGAGAGAAAGAAAATGGAATTCATAAGATTCTTTATTCAGAACCATTATGATCATTTCGATCCATCATACACCGATACCCTACAGGTGAGATGCTGTATAATCAATAGTCATGCATCATAGGTGCAGATCTGTCTGTTCAGATGACTTTTCATAAAGCTCTTCATTTTTATTTGCCATTTCACTTATTTCCATAACAATGCATTTTGGTAATCGAAGTGTACTACTTGTCGTCAAAAGGAACTCATAGTTTATATAAACTCTGTGGACATAAAGGAATTCCTGAAGTAAATCTAGTCACATATACTTGCATACACTTGTTGACATCAGGTAGCAAAATACTGTGGCAGGGCTTTAAACAGCATTCTACAAGGTGTCTACCTGAATACAAAATTATATATAGCATGGCCACAGTCCTACAATTGAAACCATTAAAAGAATAAAAGAGAATATATGATTGTATGCATGGCAGACAGAAATTGAAAGAAGCCCATTGTATGTATACATACATACATATATATACAGGGGTTGGACAAAATAATGGAAACATCTAGCATCATAGCATCATAATTTTGAAATATCTATAAAACCATCAAGAGCTTGTTTATTCTTTTCTTTTACTTGTTTCAGTCATTTTACTGTGGCCATGCTGGAATACTGTCTTCAAAGGTTTTAGTCAAATAAATTGATCTCGGGAGTTTTTTAAGCCTAGTACTTACTCTATCAATTTCTTTTGCCAAACTGTTAAGTTACAGGGATATATAAACACACTGGTTGTCAAGTAGTGACAAACATAGGCACAAAGACTCATGCATATATATGTTTATATATATAATAATCTTTCAGTTTCCATAGGCCAAATCCACTAACAAGGTTTTAGTTGACCTGAGGCTATAGTAAAAGACACTTGCTCAAGGTGCCATGCAGTGGGATTGAACTCAGAACCTTGTGGTTGGGAAGCAAACTTCTCACCACACAGTAACACTGGCACCTAATATATTTATGTTGTGTGTGTGTAGAGAGAGAGAGAGAGAGAGAGAGAGAGAGAGAGAGAGAGAGAGAGAGAGTTTATTTCAAAACAGTCTAGGGTAAAGAATGCTGAGGAAACTGCACCAGCCATGATGTTATGTTGCATATCCAACAGTGTATAGTCGCTGCAGTTGAAAGACGTGTAGGTCTGGAAAAAATGCTGCAAATAACTGTTAAATAAAATAATGGATGTGAAAAATCTCCATTCTCCTTATCATTATTAATGTAATGTATGTATGTGTGTGTGTATATATATATATATATATATATATATATATATATATATATATATATATAGATAGATAGATAGATAGATAGATAGATAGATAGATGTAGCTTTGAGTTTCTGTCTACCAAATCCACTCACATGGCCTTG
The DNA here is from genome assembly GCF_046866305.1 of Octopus bimaculoides. Taxonomy (NCBI): domain Eukaryota; kingdom Metazoa; phylum Mollusca; class Cephalopoda; order Octopoda; family Octopodidae; genus Octopus; species Octopus bimaculoides. The sequence goes on from NC_142952.1 coordinate 14,326,675, forward strand.
GTCAGCCTAGAGCCATAGTGTAAGACACTTGCCCAAAGTGCCAAGCTGTGGGACTGAGCCCAGAACCATGTGGTTGGGAAGCAAACTTCTTACCAGACAACCACACCTGGATGTATTTACTACAAAGCAAAAGACAGTGGACTGTTTTGTAGTAATTTCCAGGACAACAACAAGTGTTAGTGTCTGAGTTGCCTCTGGACAATTTTATGTTTAGATTTGAGCCACGTTTGAAGAAAATAAAAAAGAGAGGGAACAAGCAAAAAAGTGTCTTGAAGTAAATGCTTGTGAAGAGATAACAGAAGAATTAATTAGAGATAATTTTCTGAAATGAGTTAGTTGGCAGAAAAAGCAATTATTGCCTGCAAATATCCAGACAACTGAGCAGAAAATCAAACAGATCTCCTTGGAAGAAGAAGAATTTTTCTGGAAACTTCTCTCTTCTTCACAAGTGCAAATTTAAAAGGGATCTTCTGTTGTTTTTTTATCCCTTCTTATTTTCCTTTCTTTTTTCTTTTTGTTTTGTTTTAGAAAAGATATTTTAAATTCAAAATGATTAATGAGAATTCACACAAATACTACTACTACTACAATTACTACTAATAATAACAACAATATTACCAAAAAAAACAGTGATAATAATATAATAACAACAACAAAAGCAATAAACAATAAGCAACAATATAATAGCAAGAACATCAACAACAACAACAACGATAGCAAAAACAGCAATAATAATGATAATAATAATAATAATAATAATAATAATAATAATAATAATAATAATAATAATAATAATAATAAACTGAGGGAAGCTGGGAAACATTTGAAAGGTTCTGGTTTGCTGAAGACTGAAGAGCAGAAATTAGGGTTATGGTTTTCATCTTATCACAAATACTATCTCCACCTCTCTCTCTCTCTCTCTCTCTCTCTCTCTCTCTCTCTCTCTCTCTCTCTCCTTTTTTCCCTCCTTTCTCTCTCTCTTTCTCTCTCTCTCTCCCTTTCTCTCCCCCATAAGCTGAAGAATAATAAACATATTAAGAAGAAAACAACAAATTATTGCTGTATTAAAGAAAATAACAAACAGCAAAACACAACAAAACAAAAACCAAACAAAACCGAACAAAAAAAATAATCAATCTTTGGCTGACTTGATTTGAAGTGAAAGTGAAACGCAATGCAAGCTGGTCAATATATGGAGAAATTCCGGTCTATTTGATTATTAATTCTATCTTCTTTCCGATATAATTTATTCAAGACACACACATGCACACCTAACTACCCCTCCATTTTTTTTTTCTTATATTCAAAGACTTCCATAGATTTATTTTATTTCCTCGTATTCTGTTTTCATTTTTTTACCCATAAAAATGATTCCATATTTCTCCTGACAATTTTTCACTTCACATAGAATACATTTAGCCTGGTTCACTTCTCGCCTCTCTCTCTCTCTCTCTCTTTTACATTCTTCTATTTTCTCTTTCTTTCGCTCTTTCTCTTTTGTTACAGAGCTCTGCAAGAACAGTCCAAGACATGTCTTCACAATTCGATTAGCATGTGTGAATTCCTCAAATATCTATTCTTTCATTACATTATTCTTAGGAACTAACTGGAAGAATGAAGACATACACAACTAGTGTACCTGTGTGTGTGTATATGTGCATATATATACATACAAACATACATACATATATATATGTATACACACATGCACATATATACATACATGATGCATACATACATACATAAATGCATACATACATACATATATATTTATACATATATACACACACACATTTTTATATATTTATAAATATATATATGCATGTATATTCAATACATATACACACAAATGCACATATGTGGGCATGTGTGTGTGTGTGTAAGTGTGTATGTGCTTGTGTGAGTCCATGCATATTCTGATATTACTTGAAATGATATTCTTTCCATCTTGACTTCCTTCTGTTTGTATCCTGCATATACAAATGTTGATACTGCTCTATCAACTAAACTAATCTGGATTAACTAACTCTTATATAGTGTCAAAGATTACACTGTTGCCATCAAAATATGGGACCAGATACTGCAATAGCTTGGGATTCAAGGGCTCTTAGCTCTTTAGTATCCCCCCAAAGGATTTGAGAGACCTACATGGGGCAGATGTAGATGTCTTTGAAACAGAACTGGATCTCCGACTGTCAAGGGTCCAAAACGAATCAACTTCATGGAAAGAAGCACAAATGAGGGCAGCAACATCAAGCTCCCTCATTCACCAAAATCTAAGGGGGATTCATGAAGTTGTAGCAACACCATAGCCACAGCTCTTGAACCAAAAAAATAGTAAAAGAGTGTGTGTGTATGTGTGTGTGTGTGTGTGTGTGTGTGTGTACATACATACATGCATAGTGTTGTGGTGAGAGTCATTGACACTCCTGTGGGATTGGAAGACTGGACAAGCTGAATTCTTATAAAAAGGAGCATATTGGTTGGGACCAAGAAAAGTCATAGAAGTTGTTGAGAATTCACAGAAGTCGTAGGAAGTCATTGAGCTCGTTGAGAGTTTGTATTTATTGGAGTATTGTGCTTGGTGGAGTAATTTGAAGAATATCATATGAAGACAGTTGTGTCTATCTCACCACCCTTCATGAAATCGGTATATCCAACGTATAGAAGGATATCAAAATGGCGATGAGGATATCGACTTATAAAAGTGGCGATGAGTTTATTCGAAGCTTATGTTGGACATTAACATTTTCCTTTGATACAGAATCAAAGAAAAATGAGTTAACATGAAATACTTATTAGCCTCCATGGTGCAGTTGCAACAACAGCAACAGTTACAGCAGCAATTACAACAACAACAGCAACAATACCAACAGTTGCTGGAATTAATGTCGGAATTCCAAATTGCATAGCAAATGCAATTGTAGGATTTATTATAATCCAGAAGAAGGTATTATTTTTCCTGCATATTTCTGGAGATATGAAGAAATCTTCAAAGAGGAATGCAAAAATTGGATGGACAATGAAAAGGTATGACTACTTTTAAGGAAATTATCCCCTGCTGAACACGAAAAATATTGTAACTACATTCTGCCCCCCACCCAAAAAAAAACAAAATATGTGTAATTTGTTTCGATGAAACAATTAAATTGTTATCGAAAATTTTCAGTAAGAGAAGTTCCCTGTTCAGTACTTACTGGGAGTGTTAGAATTTAGTAAAAAAAACAGATGATGAAGATTTCGTCACCTATGCTGGAGTTGTCAATCAAGAGTGCAGAAACTCCAAACTAAAAAAATTAATGCTAGACATGTTCAAATGTCTGATTTTTACTCAAGGGGTAACTGCAAACAAAGATGCAGAGATACATGCCTGGATATTGACAAAATTGGAACAAGACCAGAATTTGACTCTGCATGCAGTGACAGAGGAATGTCAAAGAATTATTAATCTTCCACATGACACAAATAAAATTGAAGGAAAGTATTACTCTCACATACATGCGTGTTGACCTGAAATGAATAAGGAAAAAGAAAAACGAAGATTAAGACCCAATCCATTTTATGGGAACGGAGGTCTACATTTTAGAAATAACTGTCTGTTTAAAATTTTAAATGTTTTAACTGTCAAAAAATCAGACATAAAGGCTCACATTGCAGAGCAAATCAAAAAAGGTTGAACAGAAAAAATTCTGGAAAAGTTTTCTCAACAGAAAGTTTAGGCGAGGCTCACAAAAGAAAGTTTGTCTACATAAAAATTAATAAATGGTGTACATAAAAGATAATAATAACTCCAGAGGATATTTTTGTGATATTGAAAGATGGCTGCACCAGGCTCCAATCTGATCTGGCAAAGTTTCTACAACTGGATGCCCTTCCTAAGGCCAACTACTCTGAGAGTGTAGTGGGTGCTTTAACGTGCCACTGGCATGAGGGCCAGTTAGGCGGTACTGGCAACAGCCACGCTCAAATGGTGTTTTTTACGTGCCACCTGCATACACACACACACATATATGTATGTATACAGGGTACATGACCAATTTGTTACTTTGTATATCAGCTACTAAATTCTAGCAAAGAGAAAAAAAAAAGATTTTCCAAAAATTTATTTTCTATATTTTTGCCCTCCACTTTTTTTCATTCCCCAGAAGGCATGGGAGTTTGACGGATAGCTATTCCCAAACACTACTGATTATGATTATTTAAAACGTCACATAGTATCTAGTATTGTGATGTAGTAGACTGAAGATATTGTACTGGGGGTTTGTGCCTGTCTGTCAAGTCACAACAAGGACTGCAGATCGACAATATTGAGTGCAGTTCCAATTAAAACCGATTTTTGCATTACACCAAGATTGTAGGGTAATTCAAACTTTGTAACAAGAAAACAAGGTTGTCACATGAAAAATTGTTTATCTTAGAGGGAAAAAGAAAATGAATGATTTCAAAATGTCTCTCCTTGTATTTTTGCATCGATATTTTTCTTGTGATGATAAATGATAAGATGCTGAGTAAATGTGTAATTATGTTAAACATATAATTATGTTAATTGCAGAACAGGAAATGATATGACATGACAGGTCTGCATGGAATGTCTCTGTTATGATGGGAGGAAATTTGATGTAGAGAACAGATTACAGCAGTAAATCATAGAGGAAAAGAATAAGGAAGAGGGAGAGGAAGAGGAAGCAAAGGAGATGAAGACAGGGAATGAAAGAGAGTCACACACACACACACACACACACACACACACACACACACACACACACACACTGAGAAAGAGAAAGGAAATACACAGAGAAGTAGTCAAAAGGGTAGCACATGAAAGAATTTCTAAGCTGTCTTGTATACCTTGTGGAGGTTCATGGCTTAGTGGTCAGGGTGTTGGATTCACGATTGTATGGTTGAGGTTCTGATTCCTGGACCAAGTGGTATGTTGTGTTCAACTGATAAAAATAAGTAATCCTACGATGAACGATCACCCCATCCAAAGAGGAATATATATACTAGAGAAACCAGGAGACTGGCCCTATGTTCTTTATAGGTACAACTCATTTCTGTCAGCTGAGTGAACTGGAGTCACATGAAGTAAAGTATCTTGCTGAAGGACACAATGCATCTCCAGGAATTGAAATCATGACTTTACAATCTTGAGCCAAATACCCAAACCACTAAGCCATGTGCCTTCACCACTAAACCACACACCTACATCCACATACAGTATAATCTCTAAACCTGTACTGTATCTCAGTAGATGAAACAGTATTTAGATGTTGAGACATCAATTCCATATATCTCTATCAATGTACTTTGTCTCTCTATCATTCTATTCTATATATCTTAGCAACTGTATTTTTATATCTCTAAAGCTTCACAGCACTGTATGTGGTCATTTTCAAGCGCTGGAGGTGGTTTGTGTTCCCGCCAGTTTTTATCATGGGGCAGGTCCAGGTTTTTGCAAATTACCCAGTGAATATATTGTGCTGCTCTATCATGCCTGTTGAGATACTCTATAGGCGCAAGAAGACTGCACCTGGAGACAACATGATCAATGGTTTCATTTTGTTGTTTACATACACGGCATGTTGTTTACATACACAATATGTTGTTTACATACACGACTGCTAGTCTTTAATATGTTGACCTGGTAGTTCCTTAATGGTAGGCATTGATCTTGGGTTGCTATGATAAATCCTTCTGTTTCTGATTTTAAGCCAAAAGACATTGATGAGTAAGGGCTTTATCGACATCGGCATTATTAGCTCTCTTTGAGTATTTGCCGTTGAGAGGTTTTCCTTGCTATTTATCAATAAGAATATCTAAGGCAGCAGTTTTAGCACAGGTTTTCATACGCTTAGCTTCTTCTGTGCTTGTTTCCAGTACATGTAATTGTTGGATTTGTTGTATTTGGAATTCCCTTAGATATTTCTTTGCCTGTTTTGTTACTGAGTATGGTGTTTTCTTGTTTTCGTGCTTAGAGACAAGTTTTAACATCCAGTCTTCAGAGTTTTTCAGGTAGGTGTTTAGGCCAATTGTGGCAATCTTCATTGTTAATTCCAGTTGTAAAAGTCCACAGCCACCCTCTTTTCTTGGCAGGTAAAGTCATTCTATATCTGCCTTAGGGTGGTGCATTCTATGCATTGTCAGCAATTTTCGTATTTTTCTGTCAAGGTTACATATTTCAGTAATTGACCAGTTAACGATATTGAAACTGTAAGTCATGACCAGTATGGCTAAAGTATTGATCGCTTCGATCCTGTTTCTTGCATTCAGCTCTGTCTTGAGTATTGCCCTTACCCTGCAATAACATTCTCTTCTGATCCTTTCCCTCATCATTGAATGTTTGATTCCATCACCTTCAAATACCCCAAGGTATTTGTAGCTCTTCGCTGGTGCTAACTCCTTTATGACATTCTGTTGGTCAAGATTAATGTTGGATGTTTCTATCATTTTTCCTCTGATAAAGGTAGCTTTTGCACATTTATCGAGGCCAAATTGCATCCTGATGTCATCACGGAATTGTTTAACAGTTGCTAGTAAGCCCTATAGTTCTTGGTCATTTTTTGTAAAGAGCTTTAAATCATCCATGTAAAAGAGATGATTTATATTTTTATCAAACATTTTATAGCTATATATTATCATTATTATTATTATTATTTCTTTTTATCTCAGGTTCTGTTGGAACTCCTGGAGTCTGACATGCATAGTAGGTTTGCTGCCTTCAGCATATGGTACCATGCTATCTGTTCCTTTCAACTATCTAATACTTTCCTGATTATTCTGGCCAGGCCAAGGAGGTAAACCTTTTTTAACAGTTCTACTGGG